>NC_047120.1:48274383-48574383 GCF_902500255.1 Thalassophryne amazonica | reverse complement strand
CTATATGGATTTCATTCATATGTTTTTACGTCAGACATGCTTGCACCCTCGTGCGCATGCGTGAGTTTTTCCACGCCTGTCGGTGACATCATTCGCCTGTGAGCACTCCTTGTGGGAGGAGTCGTCCAGCCCCTCGTCGGAATTCCTTTGTCTGAGAAGTTGCTGAGAGACTGGCGCTTTGTTTGATCAAAATTTTTTCTAAACCTGTGAGACACATCGAAGTGGACACGGTTCGAAAAATTAAGCTGGTTTTCAGTGAAAATTTTAACAGCTGATGAGAGATTTTGAGGTGATTCTGTCGCTTTAAGGACTTTTCATGGTGCGAGACGTCGCTCAGCGCTCTCAGGCAGCGTCATCAGCCTGTTTCAAGCTTAAAACCTCCACATTTCAGGCTCTATTGATCCAGGACGTCATGAGAGAACAGAGAAGTTTCAGAAGAAGTCGGTTTCAGCATTTTATCCGGATATTCCACTGTTAATGGAGATTTTTTTAATGAAAGACGTGCAGACGGGTCCGCGCGTCGGGACGCAGCCGACGCGGCGCGGCGGCACAGGAAAAACACCTCCGTGTTGATAACCATTTGTTAAAATCCAGTTGGCTTTTGATGGCTTTCAGTGGAGTGAGTATATGAGAAATTGTTTATCAGCTGGAGATGTTCCAACTTGTCCTCAAGGCTCAACGGAGGTGTTTTTCCTGTGGTGGAGCGTCACGGCGGCTGCGAGCCGACGCTGCAATCCGCCTGCACGTCTTTCATTAAAAAAATCTCCTTTAACAGTGGAATATCCGGATAAAATGCTGAAACCGACTTCTTCTGAAACGTCTCTGTTCTCTCACGACATCCTGGATCAATAGAGCCTGAAATGTGGAGGTTTTAAGCTTGAAACAGGCTGATGACGGCGCCTGAGAGCGCTGAGCGACGTCTCGCACCATGAAAAGTCCTTAAAGCGACAGAATCACCTCAAAATCTCTCATCAGCTGTTAAAATTTTCACTGAAGACCAGCTTAATTTTTCGAACCATGTCCACTTCGATGTGTCTCACAGGTTTAGAAAAAATTTTGATCAAACAAAGCGCCAGTCTCTCAGCAACTTCTCAGACAAAGGAATTCCGACGAGGGGCTGGACGACTCCTCCCACAAGGAGTGCTCACAGGCGAATGACGTCACCGACAGGCGTGGAAAAACTCACGCATGCGCACGAGGGTTCAAGCATGTCTGACGTAAAAACATATGAATGAAATCCATATAGTTTTTGAAAAAAATAAAAAGGACCTATACTTTACGGACAGACCTCGTATACCCTACATCCCTCCTCTGGCTATCCCCAAACCACTTCAGTTTCACCTCTTTCATTTTGTCTCTAAATTGTCCTACCCATGCTGTCCCTCTGATTAGGGATGCATCGGTCCCCAATTTTTCAGTTCCGATCCGATCTCTGAATTTGGATATCTGCCGATACCAATATTTTTCCCATCTGATACCAGAGCTCTGTTTGCTTTAGTATTACTATCATTGTTGATTTTATATGAGGATTTTCTTAAAAAGGAGACCTGAAAGTTGAGCTACAATTTGCCAGAAGATGCATCTAAGATGAAAGCCTAGATTTGATATTTTGGTGACAGAATTAACCCCTTAACGCCTATTGTCGCATATATGCTACAATATTTGACTCAAATATGCAACATACCAAATTGACCAGTATGCCTGTTGTTGCAAATTTGCAACATACCATTATTATTATTATAACATAAAGTCATTACCAAAATACCAAAATTACTATTTATTTTTTGTGCAAAAGTGAAATTAATAATCTCAACATTATTTACCATCTACTTAAAGGCAAAAACACACACAAAACATTTTTTATATACAGCTATATAAATTCAGGCATCAAGGGGTTAAGTACTTTTACTTTTTATGAACTTTTATATAAAAGTCTATATTTTTATAGACTTTTAGAGAAAAGACAGCACTCTCTCTTCCTGCCTGTGTCTCTCCCTCTCTCTCCTCTCTCTCTCTCTGTTTCTCTCTCTCTCGCTCACTTTCTCCCTTCCTCCGTCTCTCTCTCTTTTTCTTCCACTCTCGCTGTTGAAGTGCTGCACAAACTTCAAACTTTTGGGAAACAAAAAACCTTTCAACTGTAAAATAAATGTATCATCATCTATGCTCACGCACAGGATTTTAATGGAGACTTTTTCCCTTTCAGCGGACAGAAACTCTGTTCGGCTTCTCCTCAGCTGCACGCTGAGCAGGCGTTTTACAGCCTCGGGATAGTGAAGCGGCTAACTTTTTAGCACACATTTTCAGCAACAATTCAGTTAATTCTTTAGAAAATCCGTGTTCAACGAACAGACAATTTGAAGCCGAGAGCCAGGCTAGAACACTGCAGAAGAGAGCTCTCTCAAACAGCCCGGCTTTAAAAACCTCCCCCTCTCCCCTCCTCCCGGTCAGCAGTAAACAAGCAGAGAGCAAAAGTTTCACAGTGGATCTTCTCCAGCATCAGAAAATGTCACGGGTTGGATCGGTATTTTCGGATACGTGAATTATGTCGGTACTACAACCCGATACCGATCCAGGATCGGATAGGTCCCATCCCGACCTCTGATATAGTCATTCCTGACTAGTGGCTCCATCCTCAGCATCCTTCTCCCTATATGCCCTGGGTCCCTCCTTTGCATATGTCCAAACCATCACAATCTGGCCTGTCTGCCCTTCTTCACCTCTCTACCCCACTGACCATGAGTTACATTTGTTATAATGAGATGTTTATTATTTTTAAAGTTAGAAAAATGCAAAGTAAAAAGTATAAGCAAAATGTTTATGTGGAAACTATAGATCCTCAAGCCAGTTCTTGAACATTTCAAATGATATTACTCCATAATTAAATTTCTGTTCTATACCTATATGAGGAAACCTAACCGGAATGTATTATGATTTGAAACATGTTTTCTCCTTGAAGCTGTGATTCATACCAAACCATGAAGGAGGCAAACCATTACACCCCTAATGGACAAACTTTCAAACTGCGACCTTCCAGGCTACATATCCATAAAGCTGACAATAGGTCTTCAGGCATGCATCATATGCAAAAGAAGCCATGACTCTTTGGTGTTACACCAATTCCTAAAAATGTCCAACATTATGATTTTGGTACATCCTCATTTACGAGGTCTGTTAGAAAAGTATCGGACCTTTTTATTTTTTTCAAAAACCTGATGGATTTGAATCACGTGTGCTTGCGTGAGCAAACCTTGATCCTTCGTGCGCATGCGTGAATTTTTTCCCGCCTGTCGATTGCGTCAGTTCCTGGTAAGCAGCTTTTGTGTGAGGACATGTGGAGCGCGCTGGGCAGATTTTTATTAAAAGGAAAATGACGGAATGATTGGAGCAATGCTACTGCATCAAATTTTGCCAGAAACTGGGCGACAGCCAGGTGGAAACCATTCGGAAGATTCAGACGGCTTTTGGAGATGATGCAATGAGCATCACACGGATTAAGGAGCGGTATAACCGGTTTAAAGACGGCCGCGTAATGGTGGAGAGCGAGCCGCGCTCCGGTCGGCCATCAACATGCCGAAATGATGAGATCATTTCCAAAGTGAATGCTGTGGTGATGCAGGACCATCGTGTGACTGTCCGAGAAATTGCGGAAGAGGTGGACATCAGCACTTTTTCGGCACATTCCATTGTGACAGAAGATTTGGGCATGAAAAGAGTTGCGGCTAAATTTGTGCCGAAGTTGCTGACGGCAGAGCAAAAGCAACTTCGTGTTGAAGTCTCACAGGAAGTCTCACATGCTGGACTTCACAACGAGTGAATCCGACTTCATGGACACCATAATCACTGGTGATGACTCCTGGGTGTATGGGTACGACCCAGAAACCAAATTCCAGTCGTCACTTTGGAAGCATTCCACATCACCAAGCCCAAAGAAGGCTCGCCAAGTGAGCAGCAACGTTAAGGTGATGCTGACTGTTTTCTTTGACTCCCGCGGTGTGGTACACCACGAGTACGCACCACAGGGGCAAACAATCACCAAGGAGTACTACTCCGTTGCCTACGTAATGCTGTGTGGCGCAAGAGACCGGAGTTGAGGGCCACAGGAAATTGGCGCATCCATCACGACAATGCTCCAGCACATTCCTCGCACTTAATTCAGACTTTTTTGACAAAAAAAACCAGAGTCCGGTGGTTCAACAGGCTCCTTACACTCCTGATATGGCCCCTTGCGACTTCTGGCTGTTCTCCAAACTCAAGATGCCATTGAAAGGAACGAGATTTGAGACAAGAGAGGACATTATGGCTGCAACGACAGCGGAGCTGAACTCCATTTCAAAAGAGGCTTTTTCGGAATGCTTCCAACAGTGGCGGCACCGCTGGGAGAAGTGTGTGGAGCCCCAAGGAGACTACTTTGAGGGTGATTAGGTTTCCATCGCTCCAGGTATGCCAGTTTTTTTTCCCCAGCCAAAGGTCCGACACTTTTCCAACAGACCTCGTATAATGAATTTCTTGGAGTAATTATTTTGCCTGTCTAGATCAGCCTTTATTGAAGTGTGGTCCACAGATCATTGGTGGTCCATGGGTGACCCCTATTGGTCCGGGAGTGTATTGTTAAAATATCACATTTTAATTCTAGACGGGTGGTGGTCAAGCGGTTAAGTGTGCTTGTTTCCACTGTGGAAGGTTTCTGGTTCAAGGCCCGCCCTGCCCATTCTTCATATAACGCGGAGTTGCATCAGGAAGGTCATCCGGCATAAAAGCTGTGCCAAATAAATATGCAGCTCTGCTGTGGCAAAAACAAGGGAGCAGGTAAAGGGACTTACCTTTAAATTAATATATTCTAAACGGAAAGTGTTTTTCAAGTTCCCAAAGTCAAATTAATTCTTCATTATTAACGCAACATATGTAAATTATTAATGTTTTTGGATATTTGGGGAGTTAAGGGGTTCAGCAAGATTTTTTTTTATCGGTTAAGTGGTCCTGGGTCTGAAAAAGCTTGAGAAACACTCGTTTAGGTGCACCTTCATTTCAATGTGACAGCTAGTGATGTGTTACAAAATTTAAAGAGGCAATCAATGTGACCCAAGAGATTTCAAAGGTAAAGAGTCCCTCATCCACACCAGCTTGGACCTTCTGTCCCTGGATGTGAGTTGAAACACCTCATTAGTATTCGGAATCACAAACCCAAAGAAGGCCTGTCTGGCTATCTGTTTACGTCTGGGCTTGCTTTCTGTTTGTCGATGTCTCCATCTCTTCCCCCCGACCATCTTTGTAGTGTGATGAAACGGGCTCAGCCATCCTTCAATAAGATGCAAATAAAGCTTTGGAAATGTGTTTGTATGAACATGGGGTTGAATGCCTGAATGGATGCTAAACAATACGAGATAATGACATGCTTTGAATACGTGTCTGAGCGTGCATCGACAACAAATGGAATGGGAGAACAGAATGCTTGTGTTTATTGTGTGGGACATTTGGCATGTTCCATTGCAGGGAAAATCTGAGAGCCAACCCAGACCGGAGATGTGTGTGTGCGTGTGTGTGTGTTTGTACATGGCAGCTAAAGCCATGTTTGCTTGAGTCCATATTTCGCAGCCGCAGGCTCGATGCATACACGTCTGTGGCCATCCAGCTGCTTTTAACACATGTTCCAATCACGGAGAAAACATACCTCTGAGCGTGCAGGATGGCGTTGGGGCGGGGAGCTCTGCCTCGTGACTAATCACCATGCTACTTGTTAATTACAGTGCAGGGAAATGGAATGCTGTTTGTAAGAAAAAGGAGGGGAAAAGGGGACAAATGGGAGAAGAAAAGAAGGGAGTGTGATATGTCAACTGAACTTCATTTACTTTCAGTTGCTTGTGTGTATTAGCTGGCAAGCATCCTGCCAACGTCGAGTTAATGAGGTAGATGCGAGTCGCTGCGGTGCTGCTGAATGTGAGATTTCTCAAGGAATAAATTCACAACACTGAGATGCCACAAAGACACGGCTTTTGAAGTGTTTCAGAGCTGCAGCATCATCCTCAGGTAGTTGGATGAACTACAATTACTTTGAACAAGCCACAGAACTCCACCCTGGAGCTCACTCTTTTCTATTGGCGCAAATTTCAGTTCTAGTTCTGGTTGTAATATTTGGTGGTGCTTATGTGACCCAACCGGACACTAACGGTAAGGCTCAATACTGCTAATCACGGTTTAGATTAGACAGAACTTTACTGATCCCATGGGAAGACTCCCTCAGGGAATTTGAGGTTCCAGCAGCATTGTATAGCAGCACACAGGGTAAGAAGCACAGAGTATCAAAAGTGAAAGTAAAAACAGTTTTCAAATATAAATATAAATACACAAATACAAATACCAGGCACACTAAACAATACTGGTTTACTGACTACTACTGTTCCTCTCCTTCCTGTCCCCTGTCTTCCTGTTACTCCTCCTCCCCCTGAGTGAGGAGTTGTAGAGTCTGATGAGGGACAAAGGAATTTTTCAGTCTGTTGGTCCTGCACTTGGGAAGGAGCAGTGTGTGGCTGAAGAGGTTCCTCTGGTTGTTGATGACGGTGTGCAGAGGCTGACTGGCATTATCCATAATGTCCAGCAGATTGTCCAGTGTTCTCGTCTTTGCCACCATTACCAGAGTGTCCAGCTTCATGTCAACCACAGAGCCAGCCCGCCTGATCTGTTTGTACAGCCTGGATGTGTCCTACTCTTGAAGATACACTTCTTTATCACAATGCAAATTATTTAGGGGTACCTACCTACTGGGGGAGGTACACTAGGCAAATGTTAGCGTTAGCTAGCTATTATAAGTGTAACTTAGGCAAAACTAGCTAGCATTAGCAAAAACTTGTACACAGTTGACACAATGTAATTCAGAACGTGTGAAGGAAAGAATAATAAAAGCAGCAAATCTCTTCAGCTGCTCCCTTGTTTTCACTCAGGGCCGCCACATGTTGATTCCGCACAGTTGTTTACGCCGGATGCCCTTCCTGAAACAACTCCACATGACATGGAGAAATGCGGCAGGGGTGGGGTTTGAACAAGGGAACCTTCTGCACTGAAACCAAGCGCACTAACCACTTAGCCACAACCCCTCTCTGTATTAAACAAGCTAACAGCTACACTGACCAACTACAGTATATTTTAGGTTACACGATGCACTGGGACATAGAGTTAAATGAGTCATTACAATGGTGGCAGTGAGGCAGGAAGACGGGATGTTCAATCAAGTTCAGAGGGTATGGTCAACTGTCAGGGTATCTGAATTTGCATTACAAGATTCTTTCAGGCATATTGTAACATTTACAATTCCAGGTAAGGAGGATATTCAAATGCTTTAAATCCCCCCCAACCGTTGTTTTTACCTCTTTTGGGTGAGGACTGAAGTCTCTTCGTCACACTCTGGCGACATTACAGTGTGCTGATGATCATTAGTGTAGGTTTCACTGAAGGTGGTGTCTGGAACTATATCTAGTCCCGGTGGAGCCGACAGAGCGGTCCCCCCTAAAAATCGGTCTGCCCTGCCTTCACCACGCATGCATCATTAGCTGCGGTTCACCGATTATCACGTTGTTTCTGCTTAAAACTGCACTCTAGTCATCATCTATCTCAGCAACAGATATCTGAATCTTTTGTACAATAATCATTTCCACATAAATTCAGCATTATTTCATCATAAAGGACGGGGGAAGCAATCAGAGCGCCACAGCTACATGAGCTGCTAGCTGATGCGTTCACTGCGCATCAGTCATTTCAAAGCGACATGGAGTATCTCCCAGTTTTTGCTTAAAACGGCCTTGTTTCTGCTTAAAACTGACTTTAGAATTATTTAAGAGGTTTTACTTTTATCATCTGATGGGTAATAATCCCATTAATCCATTTTATCGCAAGCTGCTGTGCTCCAAAATGACGCATACGCAGTGGAGGCAGGGCGGAGCAATTTTTAGGGGCGGACAGTTCGGTCTGCCACACCGGCAACAACTGATGACATTTCAAGGATGAGTCTGGTGTGGATTCTAAAAGAATCTTTTCTACCCAAGATGTGACCGCGAGACTTAAAGTTTTACTTTTTTAGGCCACAGTGGACAGTGTTGAATGTTACTTATGTTCTATTACCCAAGAAACAATAAAATGCAGCATATTTAATGCTATACATATCCAAAAAGTAGTTGTTCCTTCATATCTCTCCATCAACTTCATTTCAAAAAGTTTTGAAACTGTATTAAATTTCAAAACTTTTTAAAGTTAAACTTAATCCAAATTATTTCAAAGATCAAGTCTACAAAGTGATACATATTTAGGGCCTGATTTACTAAGATCCCAGATGATGAGTGCTAAATTGTGTGAGTAATCCAAACTTTTGCACGTTAGGGTGGAGATAGCTTTGAAGATTTACTAAGACTAATTGTGTAATTGATAGTGAGCAATAATGGGATACAGACTGCAGTATATTAATGAGGATTTTGCATGTTAATGGCCATGAGCACAATATGAAACCAAATGTAAAGCCTTATGTGCCTGCTTGTACTCTGCAGTCACCGGATGTAGACATACTCCGAGTCCTAAGGGTTAAAAAGAAGTCAGCGAGTTTTAGAGCCTTTTCCTTCTGTGCACCTACCTTGTGGAATAGCCTGCCTGTTGGGATTTGAAAGGCAACTTTCATGGACCTTTTAAGACTAATCTTAAAACCTATTTATTTTCTATTGCCCATCATTAGTTTTATGCTTTTTAGCTTATTTTAATTATTTTGCTTGTACAAAATGATGTTTTACTTGCTTTTACTCTGTGATGTGGGGATCTTTGTTAATGATTTGATTTTTTCATTTAAAGTGTTTTTTAAAGAAATTTATTATTATTATAAAAAAGTCATCCCCTTGCAGATATGTGCCTTGTGCTTCATTATGCAAACTCTGCCACATAACTGAGCATGTATTTAAGCAAACTGGTGAAGAATTATGCATTGCTCTGCTGGTGGCACACACACAGACAAGTGTGCACACAGAATTGTTGTCTGCATGTTCCAACAGCAGAATGCAGCATAATTATTAACCGGTTATAGTAATTGTAGTCAATTATGCTTAAAACTTTATCAATACATTCTTTAAATTTTTATCTGCTGGTGTCATGAACAAATGTTTTATATATATTTTATTTATTTATTTTTACAAAGATGGCTTATATAGGATATAAATAATTTTGTACCTATTAGTGATTCTTGTACACTCTAAGAAATAAAATGTAGAATTTAATTGATAAAGTTAAGGTAACTTTTTCCACATAACTGTCAATAAAGTGCAAAACAATATTGGGATTTAAGTGTTAATGTTTAATTTGATTTAATTAATTTCAAAAACAATACTGTTTTGGACTTAATTGACAGTGTTATGTGGAAAAAGTTACCTTAACTTTATCAATTAAATTCAACGTTTTATGCCTAAGAGTGTATGTTTCATTTCTTAGAGTGTAGCAGCCGGTGGATCATTTCCAATTAGTGTTTTATTTTTCTCCCTATTGCACCTAATTTGTTCAACTTGAGCGTGTGTGCAAAAAAAACCCCCCAAAAAACCAACAAAAAAACAAACAAAAAGTAACACTCATACAACCTGTCAGACCTGATTTGACTTACGTATGAAAATTCCTGTGGTCAGTTGTGTTGTCAGTTAATGGCCATGTCAAAGTCAAATTTATTCCCAAGTTGTTTTCTCACTAATTCACCCTATTCTGTGGCAAAGCCGCACAATTTAAGCAATCTAAGAAGGTTTTGTTGAATTTTTATCTGAATAATTAAGGAACATCATGTCTTGTATGGTGCCTCCATTCTGAGTCGAAAAGTACAACTTTTCTCAGCAGATATGAAGAAAATGCAAATCCCCATTTCCTCTAAGACTCTGATCAGAACATTTGGCATCCCAAAAGTTCTGTATTTTCATTATGTCACTCAAAAAGAGTTCAGCAAAGCCTCAGCCTCTAAACAGAAAACAAAGTGGAAAAATACAGACTCGGTGAGCAAGCAGGCGAGCACAAAGCCGACACTTGATCTAATTTATGCAGCGTGATTGGAAAATTAACAAATAATTTGAAAGTAAGTGCCGAGCTGAATTAATTTCCCTTTATTTACCTGATGTCTTGGAAGTGCTTTTCATGATTCTCAATAACAAAGGCAAACGTTATCTGGCTGCGTGGCTTTGAGTTATACTCAAAAGAAAAATGTCTCCTAACACACATTCTTTTGACACTGCACTGCCTTTTTGATGGCAAATGTTTGGATGCATTTCTCATTTATGCATTACTGTCGATTTGCATGAGTTGACCTGCAACTAAAATATAACAATTAGGGACGTCCCGTTCTGATGTCACTCACTACAAAAGCATCAGGGTTCGTGCTAACCAGAAACCATGGCTGATAGGAGATGTTCACAGTCTCCTGAGAGGTCGGGGAGGCAGCCTTTAGGGCCGATGACATTGCGGGACGAGCAACGCCTCCAGCCAACCTGTCCCGCGGCATCAGGGAAGCAAAACGGAAATACAGCAAGACACACAGGTTGTCCATCCAGCCCTCACCCCTGGACACAAAGAACTCTTATGTGTGTATGCTGTTCTTAGGCTTCAGGTTAGCATTAAACATAATCACTCTCCAGCAGCTAATGCAAACACTCAGACACCTGGGACTCAAAACCTCTCTCTACAACTGGATGCTGGACTTTCTCACAGGGTGGCCACAAAATACGCGGGTTGGCAGAAACATATCCAAGGCCATCACAATGAACACTGGGGCCCCACAAGGGTGCGTGCTCAGCCCACTGCTTTTCACCCTGATGACCCACGACTGTGTCTCTACCTACAGCACCAACGGCATTGTCAAGTTTGCAGATGACATGACTGTGGTGGGCTGCATTACTAACAATGATGAAGCCAAGTACAAGAATGAGGTGAGCCAACTGGTCCAGTGGTGTAAACACACCAAACTCTTCCTGAACGTGAGAAAGCCCAAAGAGATCATGGTAGACTTCAGGAGAGGACAATCAAAGCTGTTTACCTAAGAAAGATTCAGTTCACTTACAATTGGTCACATTTCATCTGCTGTGAACTGTCTTTGCATTTTACTGCAAGCATTTGCAACTGTTTCCTGCTGATGGTCATTTGCACTGTCATCTCACAAGCCTCTCTTTTGCACCTCCTCACTCTCCACTACTGCTTATTGTATTTGGACTACTGCCGGTAGGTAGACAGACAGACAAATGTATTTAACCAATTTTATCAAAGGTGAAATTGATCATCACAATCGTGGTGGAATGGTCTTACTTGATCTACAGAAGGCTTTTGGCATGGTTAACTATGACATTCTGATTTACAAATTACATGCATTTGGTTTTATGGATGATGCTGTTAAATGGTTGAACTCTTATCTGTCAGGTAGAAACCAAATAGTTAATGTGAACGGTGTTATGTTTGACCCTGCTATGGTAATGTGCGGAGTCTCGCAAGGAAGTATCTTGGGGCCTCTACTATTTCTGTTGTACGTAAATGACATGGTGGTAGCAGTTAAGTGTAAACTGTTGTTATATGCTGATGATTCAGCATTATTGGTGACTGGGAAAGATACTGCTGATATTGAGTTGAGGTTGAGTAAGGAACTCCAAAATGTAAATAACTGGTTGGTGGGTCACAAATAATCACTTCATCTTGGGAAAACTGAGTACATATTGTTTGGGTCAAAAAGTAAAATTAACAAAGCCAATGAGCTTAAGATTGAATGTAATGGTACCATTATACATGCCCCCCCCCCCCCCCCGCCAAAAGAAATCGGTAAGACATCTAGGTGCAGAAATACATCAGACTGTATCTGGAGAGGTTATGGGCCTGTAAGGTAATAAAAAAGATTAGTTCAAGAAGTAAATTTCTGGCTAGGAAATCCAAATACTTGGACATGGATACAGTGAAACTGCTTGCAGCAGCATTGGTCCAGAGTCATGTAGAATATGCTTGTACTTAATTCACTGCAAAAACTGAAATCAAAGAAATTAAAAAAGACTTGTTTAAAGAAAATTTGACTTAATTTTTGTCTAAATAGAAAAATTATCTTTTTGAGCATTTTTTACATAAGAAAAAAAAACTCATATTGGGAAAATGTATATGACTTTTTCTTACGTTTTCTTAAGTTCTTAAGTTGTCCAAAAAGTATCGGACCTTTTTATTTTTTGCAAAAACCATATGGATTTGAATCACGTGTGATTGCATCAGCCAAGCTTGAACCTTCGTGCGCATACGTGAGTTTTTTCACGCCTGTCGGTTGCGTCATTCGCCTGTGAGCACGCTTTGTGTGAGCACTGATCCACCCCTCTCGTCGTTTTTTTATTGCGAATAAATGTCTGAACGATTTGGAGCTTTGCTGCATCAATTTTTTTACAGAAACTGTGAGAGACCTCCAGGTGGACGCCGTTCGGAAAATTAATATGGCTTTCAGGGATGATTTTGTGGAGATTACACAGATTAAGGAGTGTAACTGCCGCTTTAAGGACGGCCCACAACTGCTGCCGCGCTCCCAGCGCCGATCGACAGGCCAAATCAACCAGATCATTTCCAACGTGAAGGCTTTGTTGATCTGGGACGTCATCTGACTTCCACAAAAAAAGGAAAAAGGTGTGGACATCAGCACTTTTTTGGCACATTCCACTGTTAAAGGAGTTTTTTTCATGGAAAGAAAAGCGACGTCTCGGTCCTTGATCTTTTACTGGTCATGGAGATTCTGAATCTTTAAATAAAAATAAAAAAATGTCTAGTTTTAAGGCACATTTTGATTATTCAGTGCCCAGACATTTTGCTAGTTTTGAGAATTCTAACCAAGTAAATTTTTCTTACCCCATTGGCAGATGTTTTTGCTTAATGTCATGCCTGGCCCAGTTCCAGGCTTCAGTCCTTATTTTCCCTCTTTATTTGGTTCTGCTCCTTCTGCCCCAGCCTTGTTTTATTAATTGTTACTTTCATCATGTGTTTATTCTACGTTCTATTCTTGCTTTGTTACTTTCTTTCTTTGTTACTCTTAGACTTTGGCCATGTTTCAGTTCCGTTCTTGTCTTGTTCTATCAGTCTGTGTTTTCATGGTTTATCATTTAGTTATTGTTTGCCTATTCTTGCTGTTCTCATTTCTGTTATGTAGTACTGTTATGCCAGGTTTTGTTATCACTTAGTTTCTATTTTTCCTATAGTTTTTATCTGTCTGTTCCAGTTTAGTTTTGTCATAGTGTTTAATTTCCTATTATTCTGTTTATCATCTTCTGGTTTGCTTTTAAGTCCTGTTCAAGTTTAGATTCCTGTTCATGTTTTCTTTGTATGATCTTTAGTTGACTTGTCTGTAATTCTCTTCACTGCTCACCTGTCTGTCTCATCCTGTCCTCGTCTGCTCTGTGTCAGCTTCATTTTTATCAGTCTTCTTCTGATCACGGAGATCTCTTTCTGCACCTGCACTTTCTCATCACTGTTGGCCACGCCCCATTTGTCTGTCGTTTACTTGCCCATTTGTCACCGCCTTTCTGCATCTCTTTTGCCGCTTAGTTTTAACCTGATCACGCCCCCTTCCAGGCCCTTCCTCCACCACGTGCACCTCATTATCCTATTACCACCTGTTCTTATTTAAACTGCTTCAGTTTACTTCCTTCCTGCTCGTTTGTTGATTCATTCACTTACCAGCACTTTGTCTCGTCCTGTTTTTGCCAAGCCATGTTTTTGACTCTGCTCTGTGTACCGGATCCTGCCTTTTGCCTCAGCCCTGATAACTGTTCGCTCGTGTACTGACTCTGCTTGTTTTTGACCACGTCCTCCGTCTTGTCCCTGCCTGGTACTTTTGCTCCGTGGACTGCCTTCCTGTTACCAAACCCAGGCCAGAATTAAACCATCCTTTAATCATATGTCCTGTTGTGGGCCTGCATTTGTGTCCAGCCTCTGTCTGTGCCTTGCCTCCGCTCAGTCCTGTCACTTAATACAAGACAATTTGGCTAGATTTGGGATTATTTGTCTTATTTTGAGAGGGACAGTTTTTGCAGTGATTGTATAGCAATTTGCTGCAGGCTATCAAGAACAAACTACAAGTATGTCAAAACAAACTTATTAGAACTGTAGTCCATCTTCCAGCCAGAACTCATTTAGATTACTCGCACTTTGTTCAACTTAATTGGTTACCGGTAGAGAAACGTGTAACTCAGTGTTGTGTGGAAGCTGCAACAGTTCCTCGGCTTTGCTAATTTCTACAGGAGGTTCATTAAGGGCTACAGTCAGGTAGTTAGCCCCCTGACAGCCCTGACCTCACCAAAAGTTCCCTTCACCTGGTCGGATCGTTGCGATGCCGCGTTCAAGGAGTTGAAACGACGCTTCTCGTCTGCACCCGTTCTGGTGCAGCCCGATCCTAGTCGCCAGTTAGTGGTTGAAGTGGACGCCTCGGACTCAGGGATAGGAGCTGTGCTTTCCCAGAGCGGGAAGACCGATAAGGTCCTTCACCCGTGTGCCTATTTTTCCCGCAGGTTGACCCCGGCCGAACGGAACTATGACGTCGGCAATCGAGAACTCCTTGCGGTGAAAGAGGCTCTTGAAGAGTGGAGACATCTGTTGGAGGGAACGTCCATGCCATTCACGGTTTTCACTGACCACCGGAACCTGGAGTATATCAGGACCGCCAAGTGGCTGAATCCCAGGCAAGCCCGCTGGTCACTGTTCTTCGGCCGTTTTGACTTCCGGATCACCTACCGTCCCGGGACCAAGAACCAGAGATCGGATGCCTTGTCCCGGGTACATGAAGATGAAGTCAAGACGGAGTTGTTGGATCCACCGGAACCCATCATCCCGGAGTCCACTATCGTGGCCACCCTCACCTGGGACGTAGAGAGAACCGTCCGGGAGGCCCTAGCACGAAGCCCGGACCCCGGAACTGGGCCGAAGAACAGACTTTACGTCCCACCAGAAGCTAGGGCTGCAGTCCTGGACTTCTGTCACGGCTCTAAGCTCTCCTGTCATCCAGGGGTGCGAAGAACCGTGGCAGTTGTCCGGCAGCGCTTCTGGTGGGCGTCCCTAGAGGCCGACGTCCGGGATTATATCCAGGCCTGCACCACCTGCGCCAGGGGCAAGGCTGACCATCGTAGGGCTTCGGGTCTGCTCCAGCCGCTGCCCGTGCCCCATCGCCCCTGGTCCCACATCGGCCTGGATTTTGTCACGGGTCTCCCGCCGTCCCAGGGCAACACCACCATCTTCACGATAGTGGACCGATTCTCCAAGGCGGCCCACTTCGTGGCCCTCCCGAAGCTCCCGACGGCCCAGGAGACAGCGGACCTCCTGGTTCACCACGTCGTCCGGCTGCATGGGATCCCAACAGACACTGTCTCAGATCGCGGTCCCCAGTTCTCCTCGCACGTCTGGAGGAGCTTCTGCCGGGAACTGGGGGCCATGGTGAGTCTCTCATCCGGGTACCATCCCCAGACCAACGGGCAAGCAGAACGGGCCAATCAGGAGATGGAGCAGGCCCTGCGTTGCGTGACAGCCGCGCACCCGGCGGCCTGGAGTACCCATCTGGCCTGGATCGAGTATGCCCATAACAGCCAGGTGTCGTCAGCCACCGGCCTCTCCCCTTTCGAGGTATGTCTGGGGTACCAACCGCCTTTGTTTCCAGTGGTTGAGGGAGAGGTTGGTGTGCCCTCGGTCCAGGCCCACCTACGGAAGTGCCGTCGGGTGTGGCGTGCCGCCCGTTCTGCCTTGCTGAGGGCCCGGATGAGGTCAAAGGCCCATGCAGACCGTCGGCGGACCCCGGCCCCTGCGTATCGGCCAGGGCAGGAGGTGTGGTTGTCGACAAAGGACATCCCCCTCAAAGTGGACTCCCCCAAGTTACAGGACCGTTACATCGGTCCCTTCAAAATCCAGAAGGTCATCAGTCCAGCCGCAGTGAGGCTTCAGCTGCCGGCCTCACTGCGGATCCATCCTGTATTTCACGTGTCCCGAATCAAACCACATCACACCTCACCCCTCTGTACTCCGGGTCCGGCACCGCCTCCTGCCCGGATCATCGATGGCGAGCCGGCTTGGACTGTGCGCCGGCTTTTGGATGTCCGTAGGATGGGCCGGGGCTTCCAGTATTTGGTGGACTGGGAGGGGTACGGACCTGAAGAACGCTCCTGGGTGAAGAGGAGCTTCATTCTGGACCCGGCCCTCCTGGCCGATTTCTACCGCCGCCACCAGGAGGCGCCCGTTGAGGGGGGGGTCCTGTTGTGTGGGCCGCTGAAGAGGAGGTACTGCTGGCCCACCACCACCAGAGGGCACCCTGCCTGGAGTGCGGGCTCCAGGCACCAGAGGGCGCTGCCGCCTCACAGGAGCAGCCGGGGTGACAGCTGACACTCATCACCTGTGACAGCTGTCACCACTCATCTGATCTGCATCGGTATATCAGCAAGACGTCATCTCCACCTCTTTGCCGAGATATCGTTCTACCTGAAAGGTAATATCATCAGCCTGACTGCTTGATAGAAAGCCCTTTTTGTGATTTTTGTGAGTGATAACAGACTTTTTCTCCAACGAGAGGTGGTGGTAGCTTCCCTGCCGTGCAGATTGCTGGGTGCAGACGCACCCACGTTTAATTGTGTTTTTGTTCCTCACCAGCAGTACCAGGTCCGACACGCGGAGGCAGTGGCCACCTGGGAGTTCGGGACTTGGCGGCTCCAGTATTCCCGGGGTCTGGTGGCGGAGGAAATCGTGTGGTTCCGGTTCTGCTTTGGACAGGCATCTCCTATCTTCGAGCCTGCCCACACGACACCTTGTAATTTGACCTCTGATCTATTGTGTAATCTGTTGTGTTTGTTGTGCACGTTCGCAACAGTAAAGTGTTGTTATTTGACCTATTCCATTGTCCGTTCATTTGCGCCCCCTGTTGTGGGTCCGTGTACTTACACTTTCCCAACACTCAGTCTAATTTACATAATGTTCATGTTAACTGTCCCAATTATTTCCAGTATTTTTGTTATGTCTCTGAGGTACACAACATTAGAAGTAGATCTAATCATTGATCATTATTCAAACTGTTGCTATGTGGAGTGCCACAGACACAACCCCAATTCCAATGAAGTTGGGATGTTGTGTAAAATGTAATTAAAAACAGAATACAATGATTTGCAAATCCTCTTCAACCTATACTCCGTTGAATAACCACAATGACAAGATATTTAATGTTCAAACTGATTAACCTGTTTTTGTGCAAATATTTGCTCATTTTGAAATGTCCCGCGGCATTGGCATTTTAAAGACTGGCATATACATTAACTGCACAGATGCAATGTCACATTAATGTAATTGGCAAAAATGAAAGGCATGTGTGGGGAGATTATGGAGGGGTTGTCGTGTGTTTTGGGGGAGTTGTGTTGTGTGTGCAGGGGTTGCATCTATGGGAGGGGATGGGCATTGAAACATACATTAATACACACATACCATATTTTCCGGAGTATAAATCGCAGCTTGTTTTTACTAGTTTTGGAGGCAACGTACATTCTGGTGGGATTTATATACCGAAAATTCACAAGTCTGTTATTAATAATAGTAATTATAATGACAGTCTATGTAGGACTTTAAGGAGGTGATGGTCTAGTGGTTAAAGCACTGGGCTTGAGATTGAACTGATGATGATCTGGTCACAAACAGTGGTGGGCACAGTTCAGTTAATCAGCTAATTAGCAAAGCTAACTTTTTCCATTCGTGCATTAGGATTTCAGCTAACACTGAAAACCACTAGCCAACCAAATAGCTACCACTAAGTTTAGTTCGGTAAACTTTAAGTTAGCTAATAATAATGTTTTACTGTCAAAAATGTTGGTAAACCTTGAAATCATGTTTGTTGCTGTTGGCGCGTATACACTAAATCATTAAGTGGACTCAACACATTGTACAAAGGCAAAAACCATCAAGCCAGAGTCAATGCAAGAGCTCAAGCCAGAATCAACGCATTTGTTACATTAAAATTATGTTCCATGCATATTTTTATTTCTTAATACTTCTTATCCATTTAATACGTTTGTACTGTCAAACTGTATGTTGAATGAAACCTACTGTTTCATTTCATTCATTTATTTAATGATTTATTTGCATCTTCATCTGATGTTAGCATGCTAAACCTTTTTGAGAACCTCCATGTTTACAATATATATTATAGCGGAGGTGATGGTCTAGAGGTTAAGCGTTGGGCTTGAGACCAGAGGATCCTCGGTTCAAATCCCAGAAAATTGGGCAAGGTCCTTAATCCCCTAGTTGCTCCCGGTGTGTAGTGAGTACCTTGTATGGCAGCATCCTCACATCGGGTGAATGTGAGGCATTATTGTAAAGCGCTTTGAGCGTCTGGTGCAGATGGAAAAGCGCTATATAAAAGCAGTCCATTTACCATTTAACTTCCCCAAGAATCAAAAGCACTGAACAAAATAAACTCCAACAATAAAAAAGAAGAAGAAAGAAGAATAAAAATAAAAATGCATAAAAATCCCAAATAAAGCATTCATGACACAGAAAAAGGTGTGACTTGTACTCCGGAAAATACGGAACATACACTCAACAAAAATATAAACGCAACACTTTTAGTTTTGCTCCCATTTTGTATGAGATGAACTCAAAGAGCTAAAACTTTTTCCACATATACAATATCACCATTTCCCTCAAATATTGTTCACAAACCAGTCTAAATCTGTGATAGTGAGCACTTCTCCTTTGCTGAGATAATCCATCCCACCTCACAGGTGTGCCATATCAAGATGCTGATTAGACACCATGATTAGTGCACAGGTGTGCCTTAGACTGTCCACAATAAAAGGCCACTCTGAAAGGTGCAGTTTTATCACACAGCACAATGCCAAAGATGTCGCAAGATTTGAGGGAGCGTGCAATTGGCATGCTGACAGCAGGAATGTCAACCAGAGCTGTAGCTCGTGTATTGAATGTTCATTTCTCTACCATAAGCCGTCTCCAAAGGCGTTTCAGAGAATTTGGCAGTACATCCAACCAGCCTCACAACCGCAGACCACGTGTAACCACACCAGCCCAGGACCTCCACATCCAGCATGTTCACCTCCAAGATCGTCTGAGACCAGCCACTCGGACAGCTGCTGAAACAAATTTCTGCACAAACTGTCAGAAACCGTCTCAGGGAGGCTCATCTGCATGCTCGTCGTCCTCAGCGGGGTCTCGACCTGACTCCAGTTCGTCGTCGTAACCGACTTGAGTGGGCAAATGCTCACATTCTCTGGCGTTTGACACGTTGGCGAGGTGTTCTCTTCACAGATGAATCCCGGTTCACACTGTTCAGGGAAGATGGCAGACAGCCTGTGTGGCGTCGTGTGGGTGAGCGGTTTTCTGATGTCAATGTTGTGGATCGAGTGGCCCATGGTGGCGGTGGGGTTATGGTATGGGCAGGCGTCTGTTATGGACGAAGAACACAGGTGCATTTTATTGATGGCATTTTGAATGCACAGAGATACCGTGACGAGATCCTGAGGCCCATTGTTGTGCCATACATCCAAGAACATCACCTCATGTTGCTGCAGGATAATGCACAGCCCCATGTTGCAAGGATCTGTACACAATTCTTGGAAGCTGAAAATGTCCCAGTTCTTGCATGGCCGGCATACTCACCGGACATGTCACCCATTGAGCATGTTTGGGATGCTCTGGACCGGCGTATACGACAGCGTGTACCAGTTCCTGCCAATATCCAGCAACTTCGCACAGCCACTGAAGAGGAGTGGACCAAGATTCCACCGGCCACAATTGACAACCTGATCAACTCTATGCGAAGGAGATGTGTTGCACTGCATGAAGCAAATGGTGGTCACACCACATACTGACTGGTATCCCCCCCCCCCCCAATAAAACAAAACTGCACCTTTCAGAGTGGCCTTTTATTGTGGACAGTCTAAGGCACACCTGTGCACTAATCATGGTGTCTAATCAGCATCTTGATATGGCACACCTGTGAGGTGGGATGGATTATCTCAGCAAAGGAGAAGTGCTCACTATCACAGATTTAGACTGGTTTGTGAACAATATTTGAGGGAAATGGTGATATTGTGTATGTGGAAAAAGTTTTAGATCTTTGAGTTCATCTCATACAAAAAGGGAGCAAAACCAAAAGTGTTGCGTTTATATTTTTGTTGAGTGTACATACAGGGAAGAATCAGCTATGAGTTGGCTGCAATCTACTCAGATACACTATGATCATTACAGCAAAATGTTAAATACATAAATCAGTGCATATTACATATGCATTTACATTTTTCAGTATTTTTGACTGTGCTGATTTGACGAATGCAGCCTTTGAATTTCTTTTCTTTTCTCCAATGCAACACTTGCTTTCTTAATGCGTATAAATGCAACACAGGAGTAGTTGGAGGGCACACAGTTGATTTAAGCTGAATTTGGTTTCCACCACAGCGTAATTTGTGCTCCTGGGAAGGTCGGGATGACTGACTAAATCCATTTTTTATGAGCAGGAAGGGGAGAGAAAAAAACCCTAGACCTCCAGCGATCTAATTGCTTTTGTAATAAGAAACACATACAAATACACATGTTTGCATGCAAAGACACATCCACATGCGCAGCCATTCCTGCTTCACTCTCAATATCAAGGCCTAATCAGTGGCTGTCACGTCTCTCATTGTTACTGATGGGCTACGAGGGAAGAATCGGCTATGAGTTGGCTGGAATCTACTCAGATTAAAAAACAGAACACAGCACAAATCAGGAATGTCTCCATCATAAGGCAGTACTTTCTTTTTATTGCATGACCCGTATATAATCCTATCTGCCTTTTGCAGCAGTGCATGCAGGGAAGGCAGAGGGGACATGAGTTACACCTCAAATGAATTTATTGGGCATCTGTTCCTGTGTGTGAGCTGTTCGGAGTGATATGCAGGTGCCAAGCTTCCTCTGCTGAGGACAGGAAAAGGTCGATTCATCATTAAGGCTGCCAATAAAGATTTATTTGTTTTTTAGAATTGATTGATCTAACGATTACTTTCCTGATTTATCTATTGACTATCTTCTGATTATTTAATTAATCCTGTAGTTAAACACCTGTATTTTTTCAGCCTTATATTTCAGCTTTGTGTGCAACTGGTCAGGCCTCAGAAGTGAAGCAGAGTAGGTCCTGGTTAGGACCTGGCTGAGACACATTTTGGTAAGACTGGGCTGGATCATGTGCCCACCCTGAACCAGTGGTCTCAGCTGAAACATGAACAAAATATTCCAGTGTTTTCACAATTTTATATAAAAAATAAAAATACTAATTAAAGCTACAGTGTGTAGAAATTAGTGTCATATAGTGGTGAGGTTGCAGATTGCAATGTGCTATCAGTCCTGATTTTGTTTCCCTTCGTGTTTTTGCTTCTTTGTCAACAGGGATTCATGCACATTTACTTTCTCTTGTGATGACCAACATGGATAATCCCCCACTTCACAAAATTGAGGATTTTCAATCTTGCAACCAGTCGACTGGACAAAGAACTCTGAATAACTCACTTTAATAATTTCAAGCAAACTTCACATGAGGATACAACACAAGAAATACATGAAGGAAAAGAATTACAGTCTAATGGGAAATAATTAGATTTATGTTTTTTAAAAAAAAATACTGTATTCGTTGAATTCCACATCCAGTGGTTGACCAATCTGTTAATTCAGGTATTTTGTTATTAAATATTTACTACAACCATTCTATAATGTATGCAAGCACCTTGTATGGCAGAGTGCGGACATCAACTGGAGCACAGATGTGTAGTTTACCACTCATCTTTATCATATTTCTCTAAAGCCTAAATATATGTCAGTCAGTTAGTTAGTTAGTTTGTCTGGCACAAAAGTCAAAAACATCATTAGATTATAATTTTTCAGGCAACATGTAACACACCCTCAAGATGTGTCCTATACATTTTTATTAAATATTTTATATCTTCTGTATTGTATATACAGTGAGGAAAATAAGTATTTGAACACCCTGCGATTTTGCAAGTTCTCCCACTTAGAAATCATGGAGGGGTCTGAAATTTTCATCTTAGGTGCATGTCCACTGTGAGAGACATAATCTAAAAAAAAAAAAAAAAATCTGGAAATCACAATGTATGATTTTTAAATAATTTATTTGTATGTTACTGCTGCAAATAAATATTTGAACACCTGTGAAAATCAATGTTAATATTTGGTACAGTAGCCCTTGTTTGCAATTACAGAGGTCAAACGTTTCCTGTAGTTTTTCACCAGGTTTGCACACACTGCAGCAGGGATTTTGGTCCACTCCTCCATACAGATCTTCTCCAGATCTTTCAGGTTTGGAGTTTCAGCTCCCTCCAAAGATTTTCTATTGAGTTCAGGTCTGGAGACTGGCCAGGCCACTCCAGGACCTTGAAATGCTTCTTACGGAGCCCCTCCTTAGTTGCCCTGGCTGTGTGTTTGGGGTCATTGTCATGCTGGAAGACCCAGCCATGACCCATCTTCAATGCTCTTACTGAGGGAAGGAGGTTGTTTGCCAAAATCTTGCAATACATGACCCCATCCATCCTCCCTTCAATATGGTGCAGTTGTCTTATCCCCTTTGCAGAAGAGCACCCCCAGAGTATGATGTTTCCACCCCCATGCTTCACTGTTGGGATGGTTTTCTTGGGGTTGTTCTCATCCTGCAAAACACTGTAAGTGGAGTTGATTCCAAAAAGCTCTATTCTGGTCTCATCTGACCACATGACCTTCTCCCATGCCTCCTCTGGATCATTCAGATGGTCACTGGTGAACTTCAAATGGGCCTGGACATGTGCTGGCTTGAGCAGGGGACCTTGCTGCCCTGCAGGATTTTAAACCATGACAGCATCATGTGTTACTAATGTAATCTTTGTGACTGTGGTCCCAGCTCTCTACAGGTCATTGACCAGGTCCTCTTGTGTAGTTCTGAGCTTTCTCAGAATCATCCTTACCCCACAAAGTGAGATCGTGCATGGAATCCCAGACCGAGGGAGATTGACAGTCATCTTGTGTTTCTTCCACTTTCTAATAAATAATCATAACAGTTGTTGTCTTCTACCAAGCTGCTTGCCTGTTGTCCTGTAGTCCATCCCAGCCTTGTGCAGGTCTACAGTTTTGTCCCTGGTGTTAGGGCTAGACAGCTCTTTGGTCTTGGCTATGGTGGACAGGTTGGAGTGTGATTGATTGAGTGTGTGAACAGGTGCCTTTTATACAGGTAACAAGTTCAAACAGGTGCAATTAATACAGGTAAAGAGCGTAGAATAAGAGGGCTTCTTAAAGAAAAATTAACAGGTCTGTGTGAGCCAGAATTCTTGCTGGTTGGTAGGTGATCAAATACTTATTTGCAGCAGTAACATACAAATAAATTATTAAAAAAATCATACATTGTGATTTCCAGATATTTTTTTGGAGATTATGTCTCTCACAGTGGACATGCACCTAAGATGAAAATTTCAGATCCCTCCATGATTTCTAAGTGGGAGAACTTGCAAAATCGCAGGGTGTTCAAATACTTATTTTCCTCACTGTATTTTAAGCACATTATGAATCCTACTGATCACAGTGGAGGCACTCAGCTCATGCTAATGTTAGACCATTAATACGAGGTCTGTTAGAAAAGTATTGGACCTATTTATTTTTTTCAAAAACCTGATGGATTTGAATCACGTGTGCTTGCATGAGCCAACCTTGAACCTTCGTGCGCATGCATGATTTTTTTCATGCCTGTCGGTTGCGTCATTTGCTTGTAAGCAGCCATTGTGTGAGGATGGGTTGAGTCTCTCGTCGTTTTTTCTTTGCAAGGAAATGGCGGAACAACTGGAGCAGCGCGACTTCATCAAATTTTGCCAGAAACTGGGCCACAGCCAGGTGGAAACCATTCGGATTATTCAGACGGCTTTCGGTGACGATCCTCTGGGCATCACACAGATTAAGGAGTGGTACAACCGGTTTAAAGACGTCTGCACAATGGTGGAGAGCGCGCCGCGCTCCGGTCGGCCATCAACATGCTGAAATGACCAGATCATTTCCAAAGTGAACGCTGTGGTGATGTGGGACTGTCGTGTGATTATCCGAGAAATTGCGGAAGAGGTGGACATCAGCACTTTTTCGGCACATTCCACTGTGACAGAAGATTTTGCCATGAAAAGAGTGGCAGCAAAATTCATCGGCATGAAGCTGATGGCGCAGCAACAGTGCCTCCGTGATGAAGCCTCACAGGACATGTTGTAACATGCCCTGACATGTCCAGCTCTTGCACCATTCGGAAGATTCAGACGGCTTTCTGTGGCTTTTGAGTCGTGTGACTATCCGAGAAATTGTGGACGAGGTGGGCATGTCATGTACCGCTCCTTAATCTGTGTGATGCCCAGAGGATTGACACCGAAAGCCGTCTGAATAATCCGAATGGTTTCCACCTGGCTGTCGCCCAGTTTCTGGCAACATTTGATGAAGTCGTGCTGCTCCAGTTGTTCCGCCATTTCCTTGCAAAGAAAAACAATGAGCGACTCCACCCATCCTCACACAAAGGCTGCTTACAAGCAAATGACGCAACCGACAGGCGTGAAAAAAATCACGCATGCGCACGAAGGTTCAAGGTTGGCTCATGCAAGCACACGTGATTCAAATCCATCAGGTTTTTGAAAAAAATAAAAGGTCCGATACTTTTCTAACAGACCTCGTATTTGCCCATTAGCATCATGCTATGTGACAATAGCACGTTTTCATGCAAACATTATCCATTAGCTCTGTGATATGTGACACCTGTTAGCATTGTGTTTTGTGGCATTAGCAAGTAGCAATATCGGCCTTTTCTGGATTTTTTTCGTCCCTCAATGATCTCCACTTCGAATCATCAAGCTCCAAACCAACGTTACCAATATGTGCAGTTTCCCTCCATGAACTGCGGGTCATTTGAGCGTCTTTTTCTGACTCAGTGTTATAAAGCTGGACAATATTTGCAGACTTTTCTGTCAAACGTATTTGATACATAATTGGAATTTAATTGGTGGGCGCACTGCAAAAACTATTTAAACATGATGGGAGAGGAAAGGGTGAAAGCGTAAAAGTGACAACCACAGCCCTCGAGGTCTCCGTCGTTTATCAGGTGCGCGGCAGGCTGTGTGGGAGGGTAGGCAGCCACGCAGAGGGCCCTGATCTAAAGCGGTTCTCTTTGTTTCACCACACCCAGGGATATGTGTGAAACTTAATTATCACCTGCCTTGTTTAGACATCGGATCTGAGCATGGTTTGAAAAAAATAAACTACCAGGCTTTTAATCAAAAAAATACAGTGCTATAGATCCTGTGGCTCACAATGGAGGCATTCAGCTTATGCTAACGCTAGGTGCAATGTCAGCAAATGGACATCACACCTAACGCCAACCTAGTGTTAAAAAAATATGACATGTTATATAAAGAATAAAGGTCGTGGCCAAGCGGTTAAGTGTGCTTGTTTCCAGTGGGAGAGGTTCCGGTTCAAACCCCACCTGTGCCCATTCTCCATATAAAGCGGAGTTGCAGCAGGAAGGACATCCGGCATAAAACTTGTGCCAAATCAACATGCAGACCCATCTCAGATCTACTGTAGTGACCACTAGTGAAGCAAGGGAGAAGCAGAAGGGATTTATTATTATAAAAAGAGTAACGTTACAAAAATAAGAACGTTTTGTAACACAATGTCAGCATTTACTAATTATGAAGTGCAACTGGATTAAATATACATAATTTAGATGGACCTTGGAACACTTTTTTCAGTATTTTCCAAGTAATTTTTAGATTATAGCCAAATTTATTGAACACTATTATACTCAAGTACATTTTCTTTATCAGCTCATATGATGAAAGAGACCTACTCAAATATTTAGCTATTTTGTTTGGGAAATTTTTTGATAGTCAATTAATTTAATTTATTAAAATTACTAAAATATTTATTCTTGTTTTGGGGGAATTTTGGCTTGATTAGAGTGGATTTATCCACAGGGGGGAATCGCGCTAGCATGTTATATTACGATCGCCGTGTGCTGCTGCTGCAAGCAATAATTACATTTTCATCAGCAGAGACAGTAAACAAGGCCGCTGCAGACTTTTTTCATTCATCTCGATAAATTACACAATCTTACTATCACATGTCATCTCAGCTACAGCGAGCTCAAAAAAACAGCATAATGCTTGCATGTCGCGGGTCCCCCGTGTCCTATCTGCGGCGCTCAGAGAAGTCATTAGGCTCCGGGAGGATGAAGATGTCCCGCCTTGTTTGTGTTGCACGGCAGCGGGGACGAATGTGAAACCGGGAGCTGACACTGTATCACGCAGGAGTGCACACTACATCATGACGGTGCTCCCAAGCTGCGAGTCCGTAACAGGTGCTGTTTCAAAGGAGCGGAGATAACAGAGGGGAAGAGAAGGGGGCGAGGTGGGGGGGTGCTGCTGCTGAAGGCAATGTATTCCTCTTTATCTTCAGAGATTTCTGCCCGCGCTCTCTTTCGCTTCCTGTATGTGCACACAATCGCACAAAATACTGACAGACAGAGTCTGCCCTCTTTGGAGAACAATATTCCAAAATGTGTTTCTCGAATAAGAAGGTAACACTTTGCCAGCAGTCCATGCATGAGTTAAATATTCAATCCACTTGTATTTTAGAGATCTGGACCTTCTGTTGGCATGTGGAAAACAGAAATTTAGCCTGAGCACTCCTGTGCGGAGACACAACCAACAGACTGCATTTTTTTTCTTTTTCATGCAATTTATGTTGTCTTTCATATTCTTATCTGTTTGCACAGGGCGAGCGCGGCACGGCGCGCTGGGAGCTGATAATGTTATCGTTCATCAGCTCCACTTATGCTGATTATCGAGTGTGTTTGCAAAAGACTTGCTAAACATCATCAGTTAATACGGCCTGTTCTGATGCGCCGCGGCACAAAAAACCCCCCATCAACAACTCATGATCTGCGCACTGAAAGCCTCGTACAGCTGTGTTGTGCTTTTCTGGTGGAGATCTAAATTATGATATTATGAGTCAGGCCGTGCTGCTGTGAGTTTAATCGGAACATACACACGAACAGATTTGTGTTGTTAGAAATTTATTTAGGGCGATGGGAAAACAGGCTGTATTTAGACTGAACAGTTGGTATAACAGGTTTCCTTTTTTTTTTTAATGCAGCTCAAATTATTTGAAATGAGGCAAATTAAATAAAAGTGAAAAACTACTCAAACCTTTTCCAGAGGAATAATGTTGGGCAAAGCCGTTATGACCTCAGCCAGCCTTGGCATTAATGTGCTTCATTTGCCCACCAGACAACTTAAAGGAAAATTTCAGTTGTCCAAATATTTTTGCTCCTGCACGGCAAAAAAAGGTAGCAAAGAAGGGTATTGTTTTCACTGGCATGTGTGTGACTGTTGGCAGGATAACTCAAAAACAGCTGGGAGGATTTCCTTCAAAGTTGTTGGGAATTTCAACAACCAAATCTCAACAACCAAGAAACCTAGACGGATCAAATTTGTTGGGAATATTCCTTGGATAGATACGAGGTCTGTCCAAAAAGTATCGGACCTTTTTATTTTTTTCAAAAACCATATGGATTTGAATCACGTGTGATTGCATCAGCCAAGCTTGAACCTTCGTGCGCATGCGTGAGTTTTTTCACGCCTGTCGGTTGCGTCATTCACCTGTGAGCAGGCTTTGTGTGTGCAGTGGTCCACCCCTCTCGTCAGATTTTTATTGCAAATAAATGTCTGAACGATTTGGAGCTTTGCTGCATCAAATTTTTCCAGAAACTGTGAGAGACCTCCAGCTGGACACCATTCGGAAAATTTAGATGGCTTTCAGCGACGATTTTATGGGGATTACACAGATTAAGGAGTGCTCCAGCTGGTTTAAAGACCGCCCACAGCATCTGAGAGCGTGGCGCGCTCCGAGCGCCGATCGACAGGCTCAAACCCCGCTCAAACAACCAGATCATTTCCAACGTGAAGGCTTTGTTGATCCGGGACGTTGTCTAACTTTCACAAAAAAGGCAGAAGGCGTGGACATCAGCACTTTTTCGGCACATTCTACTGTTACAGGCGTTTTTTTTCATGGAAAGAGAAGCGGAGGATTGCGCCACCATGCCGCTCATGGCGCGGGACAAAACCACCTCCGTGTTGGTCTTAGAGGACGGCTTTCAGGTGGCTTTCAGACGGCTTCCGGTTGCTTTTCAGTCGTGTGAGTATCCAAGAAATTGTGCATGAGCTGGACATGCCGCAACATGTCCTGTGAGGCTTCATCACGGCGGTGCTTTGCACCATGCGGCTCCGCCGCGACGCGCTGAGTTTCTCCGCACGTCTGTCTCAATGTGCCGAAAAAGTGCTGATGTCCACGTCTTCCGCAATTCCTGTGCTAGTCAGATGACATACCGGATCAAGACAGCGTCCAGTTTAGAAATGAACGGCACATTCCACTGTTACAGGAGTTTTTGTCATGGAAAGAGGAGCATTTGCATTTTGTATCCCCAGTTATATCCATCCCCTGACTTGTGTGAAGAAAACTGGCAATTAAACTGATTATTTACAGTTACTATACCAAAGGGGCCGATTCACTATGTAACAAATTTTTATTTTTGTTTTGTTCCTGAGTACAGAGTGTGCTTTCCTAACCTGTTATTCCTTAAATAAATAGAAAATAGCTGTTATTCCACATAAACTTTGCTTCTGTGATCAGGACAATGATATTTTGAAATTTGTCTGTTTTCAAGAATATTCTCGATTCGCCTTCACTACTAGAGTAGTCTTCTAGAATATTCTTTAACTGCTAGAACTGTCCAGAATTTTCTAGAAGTTTCCAGAATTATCTAGAAATTTCAAGAAACTTTTAGAACTTTCTAGAACGTAAAAAAAAAAAAAAAAATCAAAGTTTGTGCTGAATGTAGTCATTTTTTCCATAGACTTTAGACATAAGCAGTTGAAATATAACACTTAGAAGCCAGGAACAAAAATTGTGTTGCATAGTGACTTGTGCAACCCATCATCTTGAATTTTATATTTTTAATTAATTTATATCAAGTTGTAGAGATTTGCTTTCACTGTGAGTCTAAGGAAGATAATTTTAGAACTTTTTATACTGAGAAGCCTAATTTACTTTTTGTACTTGAAATGCCATACACAAATTAAAATGCGTGAAATACCAAGGGACTGAATACTTTCAAGCCACTGTAAGTAAGATATCTAGAAATAGCTAGAGTTGATTATATTTTGGAGTACTTTGGTGAAAAGTCAAGCTCAAGGAAAACATGGTCCATAAAACACAGTTTTGGAAATCTCAACAACTAAGAAACTGAGACAGATCAAATTTGCTGGAAATATTACTTGGATAGATATCTAAGTAAGATATCTAGAGATAGCTAGAGTTGATTATATTTTGGAGTACTTTGGTGAAAAGTCAAGCTCAAGGAAAACATGGTCCATAAAACACAGTTTTGGAAATCTCAACAACTAAGAAACTGAGACAGATCAAATTTGCTGGGAATATTACTTGGATAGATATCTAAGTAAGATATCTAGAGATAGCTAGAGTTGATTATATTTTGGAGTACTTTGGTAAGAAGTCAAGCTCAAGAAAAAGATGGTCCAAATACACACAGTTTTGGAAATCTCAACAACCAAGAAACCTAGATGGGTGATCGAAAGCACATAATGATCAGCAAAATATTAGTTTGATTGACATGAATGACTTCATAATGAAGTTGCACAGATGGCATATGATGAATTCATAAATAGTCAAGAACATAATTACAGACATACATACATGTACTTGTACATTTATATGGTGGTGTGTAGAGTGTGAAGGGCTTGCATCAGCACTCTGATGCCTTTGTTTTTTTTTAACATGTCCACTGGTGTACCCAAAAGACCAGTCATGCCTGGGAGTGTGCACTGGTGCCTTACATCACCGCATCCACCAATTCAGGAAACTGCCCAGGGTCCTGTATGGCAACCACCCCAAGGAGAATAATGGTTCCATCTCCACTTCTTGAACGTAACCATCTAACTGCTGCAGCCAGATATTTTCGCTTCAATGGATGGGGCATACGCAAAATTGCTCTCAATTCAACTCCACCTTTATTTCTAAAGCATGTTTAAAACGACATCCGTCGACCAAAGTGCTTTACATAATTTAAAAATGGGCACCAAGTTATCCCCAATCGTTACTAAATGAATTAAAAATAACAATAAAATTACAACAGGCAATAAAACAGATAAAAGACAAAGTAAAATAAAGAGTAGAAAGTAGTAAGAAATAATTAAATTAAAATAAAATGTAATTTTATTTACATAGTGCCAAATCACAACAAAGCTGCCTCAGGTGCAACACATAAGTAAGGTCTAATTAGCGTCAAAAAGTGTGTTTGATGAATTTAACGCCTCTGAGTGACAGAAAATTGGTTGAATTTTTTATCTTCCATATCCTAGAAGATAATCATTGAAAATAAACATTTTAGTGCCAATGTCGTGCATGTATGTTGGTATTTTGACCCAACGCACACCCATTAGAGTACTCAAATTTCAACTAGGGATGCACGCTTGATGTTTGGAACGAGCGTACTAGTTCGAAAAAGTTCAGGATTCCAACCCAGCCATATAGCACCTGATCTGATTATTCTACTTTAAATTGGAGTTGACATACCTGCAAGGTCAACAAACCATTTGAATGATTTGGCAAACATTTGTTCCTTCTCAGTATCGTACCAAAACCACAACCAGGACTGGTTCATCCACTTATCTGTGGTCCTTATAGTTGTCTCCTGCCTCCTGGTATCGTGCACAGCACTGGTCCCATTGAAGTGCAGGTCCTCTCTCACAGGGTCGATAGTGCTACGAGCCATGTGTTGCCAGCCGTGGATACAGGCCTCTTGTATGAACATGGGGCCGCATCTCGAGTTTGGGGGCTTGGTGGCATTGATTAAACTCCTCACAATCACTCATGTTTTCTCACATCTCATTACACCTATCGAACCCTGCACATAGATTTATAACTTTCCCTCACACACGGGCACACATACATTCATGATTCACTTGTCCTCTTCTGAATTTTGTGGAGTTTTTGTTGTCATGTTCTCTCTTGCTTTTTGCATTGGATCCGTTGATTGGACAAACAAGGTCCATGCACGATTATCATCATTTCAATATTATGCAATTTGTGTTTTTGTTTGAACTACTTCTTTTTCTGCCATTCCATCAATCCTCAGATGACGATGGCATCGCCACATGATTTTTCCACGTTGTCCTGTCCCGAGTTAGTTGCACAGCTTCTTCCATGCTCATGCCATGTATCTTAAGGTCTTCCTGTATATTATTCAGCCATATCTTTGCCTGCTGTCCTCTGCTTCTTTGTCCAGCAATATAGCAGTGCAGGACTCTTGTCGGTAGTCTTTCCTGCTTCATTCTTTTAGCATGACCCAACCACTTTAGCCGCTTCTTACGTGTAACATCAACCACTGTTGATCCTTAGGAATCCATGGACTCTCTGGAGAGTACACATTAATTGTTTTCTATATTTCTGGACCCACAGACGTTAACACCGACCTGCCTAAGTTGACTCAAACTCTAGAGGGAAACGATTTCAATACACAAGTTAAAAATTACTTGAGCCACCAGACAACTGAAAGAGTATGTTCACTTGCCTGAGCAGAATTTTTTACTAGTCCCAGGCAATCGAATACTAATGTAGAGCCCAGAAATTACAGTCACAATTTTACCCTCAACATCATCAAAGAAGAGTAGTCTAGTCGTTCACTCTTCTTTGGGACTAGGTCTCTTTGGAAAATCTTTGGGCTCCACCAGACTGACTTTGTATCAAACAAAAGGTTACTTCCTGAGATTCAACTGCATCATAATCTCTTGCGTAGTGAGGTAATGTCTATTTCAATATTTTGGTAATGAGGCACATTTTTCTCCGCATGTTCCACCACACGAGTGCATCAGTGTTGAAGACCCTAGCAAGTGGAAAAGGCTAAGGGGGCCACCCAGATTTCATCTGTTTGCAGCCAATGGCTACTTTCAAGAGATGGGGATGGAAGAGATTAATTAAAAACTCAGCAAGGAATTCAAGAACAAACTGCAAATAAACAGCAAATTCAATTCTGAAAACGCACTGTTGGTTTTCTTCATTTTAGCTGCTGTTATTCTAATCAGGGCAATAATGTAGATTGAATTTGTTGTGCCGTCTATTGCTTTTGCGATGTGTCTAAACTAACTGGAACTTTAACCTTTTTTGAAGCTAAACCCAATTTCAACTTCATTTTAATTTCAGATGAAGCTTTGGGTGAAGTTAACCAACCAACATCTTCTCTACTATGTTTTGTGAGTAATTTCACTTCTGGTGGTTTTCAACGCTTGCTTTCCTCTTCCGTCCTCCTCCCTCGGTTCTGCTTTCCCACGCTGTCAGAAACCTTTTTGTTCACAAATTCCTGCACCATCGTTTCTGCCCGCAGACAACGGCTGAACGCTGGTGTTTATATACTCAACAAAAATATAAACGCAACACTTTTGGTTTTGCTCCCATTTTTTATGAGATGAACTCAAAGATCTAAAACTTTTTCCACATACACAATATCACCATTTCCCTCAAATATTGTTCACAAACCAGTCTAAATCTGTGATAGTGAGCACTTCTCCTTTGCTGAGATAATCCATCCCACCTCACAGGTGTGCCATATCAAGATGCTGATTAGACACCATGATTAGTGCACAGGTGTGCCTTAGACTGCCCACAATAAAAGGCCACTCTGAAAGGTGCAGTTTTATCACACAGCACAATGCCACAGATGTCGCAAGATTTGAGGGAGCGTGCAATTGGCAAGCTGACAGCAGGAATGTCAACCAGAGCTGTTGCTCGTGTATTGAATGTTCATTTATCTACCATAAGCCGTCTCCAAAGGCATTTCAGAGAATTTGGCAGTACATCCAACCAGCCTCACAACCACAGACCACGTGTAACCACACCAGCCCAGGACCTCCACATCCAGCATGTTCACCTCCAAGATCGTCTGAGACAGCCACTCGGACAGCTGCTGAAACAATCGGTTTGCATAACCAAAGAATTTCTGCACAAACTGTCAGAAACCGTCTCAGGGAAGCTCATCTGCATGCTCGTCGTCCTCATCGGGGTCTCGACCTGACTCCAGTTCGTAGTCGTAACCGACTTGAGTGGGCAAATGCTCACATTTGCTGGCGTTTGGCACGTTGGAGAGGTGTTCTCTTCACGGATGAATCCCGGTTCACACTGTCCAGGGCAGATGGCAGACAGCGTGTGTGGCGTCGTGTGGGTGAGCGGTTTTCTGATGTCAATGTTGTGGATCGAGTGGCCCATGGTGGAGGTGGGGTTATGGTATGGGCAGGCGTCTGACATGGACAAAGAACACAGGTGCATTTTATTGATGGCATTCTGAATGCACAGAGATACCGTGATGAGATCCTGAGGCCCATTGTTGTGCCATACATCCAAGAACATCACATCATGTTGCAGCAGGATAATGCACGGCTCCATGTTGCAAGGATCTGTACACAATTCTTGGAAGCTGAAAATGTCCCAGTTCTTGCATGGCTGGCATACTCACCGGACATGTCACCCATTGAGCATGGTTGGGATGCTCTGGACCGGCGTATACGACAGTGTGTACCAGTTACTGCCAATATCCAGCAACTTCGCACAGCCATTGAAGAGGAGTGGAACAACATTCCACAGGCCACAATTGACAACCTGATCAACTCTATGCGAAGGAGATGTGTTGCACTGCATGAGGCAAATGGTGGTCACACCAGACACTGACTGGTATCCCCCCCCAATAAACCAAAACTGCACCTTTCAGAGTGGCCTTTTATTGTGGACAGTCTAAGGCACACCTGTGCACTAATCATGGTGTCTAATCAGCATCCTGATATGGCACACCTGTGAGGTGGGATGGATTATCTCAGCAAAGGAGAAGTGCTCACTATCACAGATTTAGACTGGTTTGTGAACAATATTTGAGGGAAATGGTGATATTGTGTATGTGGAAAAAGTTTTCGATCTTTGAGTTCATCTCATACAAAATGGGAGCAAAACCAAAAGTGTTGCGTTTATATTTTTGTTGAGTGTAGATTTAATGTTACACTGAACCAACGTCAAACATCTTAAGATTCGGCAGCGTGATGCAGCTACATGTGAGAGGAGAGTCTCGGTGGGCAGCCATTTAATTGGATGCTTTTAAAGGTGGGTGTGCTGTCAGAACACAAAGCACCAAGATGCAGGAATGACAAAGCAACAATACAGCTTGTATACATTTAGAAAGAGTGAATGCTTTCTGGTTTGTGTAGTGTGACAAACGCATAAACCATGTATCATTCAACAATGGGTAGGTGGATCAAAAAATCATCTTGCAACTTGAGAAAATATGACAAGTATAACTCATAACACATTTGTTCTTTTTTTTTAGAAAATACTTTTATCTGCTTGTTGATTTTAACCATTTCACGATCCTGTTATGAGACAGTGATTATGGCGCAGCGGTAAAGTTTCCAACTGGCAATCAGAGTGTGTGGGTTCAATCCCGTTAATGGCATTTTTTTTATTTAACCAGGGTTATTTAACCGTGGGGTTCTGTATTGCATCCGCTTTTATGTATTATTTATATAAACCCAGTGATATTCACTAATTATATGGCTGTTTTTTATTTCATTTTTCTCCACATCAGCACCATGATGTGGTGCAGCTCGTCCCAAAGCAGGTGCTCGCACTGTGTTCCTGCTCGAAAGACACTGTCGTGTGCACGAACTGTTGCAGCAGGATCATGCTGCCTGCCCGTCAGCGCAATCTTTTGTGGTGCGCTAATTCGAACCGTTTTGTGTTGTTTCACCGTAATTCGACCAAATTTTCACTATGTGTGAAGGGGCCCTCAGGTTCTGCCCCGGCTCGGGGTTTATGCCTGAATTCTCTGTTTAGTTTCCACAATGGATTTTCGGTTTTACTCTTTTTATGGTTATACTTTGTCTTTCAAGTCTCAGTTTGGTTCTGTTTATTGCTTTTCTTTGTGTATGCTTTAGTCACAGGTAGACCTGGGCCAATAACTGGTTTCACGGTATACCGTGGTATGAAAAAGCCACGGTATCAAAACCAATAAAATTTTCCGTTATACAGTCCCTACGGTATGAGCGGGTTATGAGAATTCTTGACAGGCAGAGCAGAGGTGGCTGTTGCCACCCTTCCCCCTGGCACACACCTCTGTCTCTGTTTACAAACAGGCAGCTAACGCTAGCTAGCTCTGCATCATGGCTGAAGGAGGCGAAGCCTGCACTGAACTTCTCCCTCTGTCTAAAAGGACCAAGTTGGCTTTTTCGTTTTATTTTCTGCAGAATAGCCCTTTAAGCCAAAAACAGTGGCAACAAAGCACCGTAGCTACGGCCTGTGTCAGACACGGAGCGATTCAAGATACCCGCAAAGGATTACATGGAAGGAGCAAACTTTATCCCATTCAAACCACTGAGAAGTACAAGCAGTGGACTCGAGTCGTGCTTGTGGTCGACCAAATTTCTCCCACAAACATGTTAAGAAGGACAAATACATCTATTCCAAGTACTTTGTTGGTGAAGCTGGGCCAAGTACTGAACATCCGGAGTTCCGAACATTATTCCAGCTACGTTTCTCCCTAAGCAAGTACCCACAGGGCAGATGCTACATGTCTAAAAGAGAGACTATCATTGTGGTATTTTCTCTGTGGTATAGTGCTCGCAGCGGTAGACATCACGTCAATTAGTGCGTCTGAATCACGCACGCTTCATATGCAAATAGCCATGATGTTGTTAAAGCACATTTTAAAGCTATACATAATAGCGTGAAACGGCGGTATTTTTGCCCACAGTTATCATATCCTAGTCACAGGTTTCATTCTTTGGTTATCATTTAGTTTTTATTTATCTTCAGTGTCTTATTGTCAGGTTGTATTCTGTTAGTCTTGGGTTTTATTTTCTGTTATCATTTATTGGGTGTTCAGTCTTTCAATACATAATTCTGTAGTCACCGGTTTTGTTTCCTGTTCATCATTCATTCTCTGTTTAACCAATAATTTGTTTTGCCATATCTATTGTCTCATAGTCCCTCGCCCGATTGTTGATTTTGTTCGCTCACTCACCTCTCATTTACGTCCTGTTTGCTCTGCAGTGTTTTTGACCTTGCTTGTTTGCTCCGACCTCCGCCTTGTGGTAATCCTGAACTCAGTTTGTTTTTTGACTCTGTCTCTGTTTTTGCCTGCTATACTCCTCCATGCTGTGTGTATGACCTCAGTTCGTTTTCTGGACCACATCCCAGCCTGTACCCTGCCTGATACCTCTGCCTCTTTATCTGAACACCTGTGTACCGAATCTACCGCCTGGTTACTAGATAAAGTCTTTTATTCATCACAACCAATCATGTCTCTTGAGTCTGCATGTGTCTCCTACTGCTTCCTGTGTCAAGCCACCATGAGCCCTGACATCATTAAAGTGATGTGGCCTCTCACAGCCACCGTACCCATCTAATTACAGCTGGGTCAACTGGGATGACACAGAGTCTTGTTCAAGGACACAGGCAGGTAGCCTCACATGGGCACACCTGGAATTTTATGCCATAGAACCACCTGCTCTGCAGAGTTCATACAAATCACATTTAATAGCACTGTGTGACCCCCAATTTCAACCCACATCATTAGAATTCTGCATCAACTCATATCACAGTAATCACTAAGGCTACAGGGTAGATCTGGGTCTTAATTTATTAAGAGACCCCACGTTTCTATTTGATGCAGTTAAACATTTTAATGAAAATGACTGGAAATACCCATTTTGACCTTTGATATCAATAAAGCCCCTTTGATCTTAAATTATTTAGAGAACCCATGTTTGTATTTGCTCCATGTCAATGATTTTCCTGAAAATATATGGAAATGCCTGTTTTGATCTACCCGTGCTGTATTTCACTAACTACTGAGACTTGATATCAGATCTATGACTATAATTACTCTGAGACCCCAAGTTTAGATTTGGCCCAAATCTAATCTTCCACTCAGAAATGTCTGTTTTCATGAAATAACACTGCGTATCCCAGTAAATGTTCAACAAAACTGATCCATTGAAGAGATCATCTTAAATAAATGTAAAAACTCACAGTTGAATGCATATGAAGCAACAGTGATATATTGCACAAGGTCCACTGTTTAGAATGATGGTAATAATTTAACAGCATACCAGTCCCAAATGGTTTGGAGTCAGTCTGTGACATCTTTGGGTTATCAAGAAATATCTCACTGTTTTAAAGGGGAAAAAGAAAGAGACTTTTTGACATAGAAATATAAATAAGTCCCATTTTTTCCACCAGACTTTATACTTGACATGTACTGAAAAATGGCAGCAAGTCAAGCATGAACACAAGAAAAGAACCATCGATTTTTCATTTCTGTGTGACTTTAATATCCTAGTGATTCCGTTTTACTATTTCACATGGAACCTCCCGTCACCAGCCTGATCTTCAGATGACTGCTGGAGATTTAGCTGAGAATTTTCATTTTACACCTTACTGGTTTTACTCCACCACCAGTATTTGGACTCTGCGGGGAATCCGCCTAAGCTCATAGCGCCATAATTACTGAAGACGCTACATGTTCATGAAGACTTTATGTTTTTCCAACTTAATATCCCCCCTGAGCTCTGACTGGACTGGTCCTGTGGTAGATATGCTTGTAAGAAAGACATTTTGAGTTTATGATGCTAAACAACTATCTTGGAGCACCCAAAAAAACCATTGACTTGAATCACCAGAGACATTTATGAGCGGATATTATTCATTTGATACCTTCCAGGCTGCCAGTATGACTTCCAACATGATAACTCACACGATGAATTTATCATGGCTGTTTGAACTGTATCTTGAGAAAACAGAATTTGAGTGTTAAATTAAAGAAAGACATGCAAGAGAAGAAATAACCCCCTAGAAATGTCACTTGCTAACGAGGTGTGTAAAAGCTTATCCTCTTTGATATCATTTGCAGGCCCCTTTGGAACGGGTGCCATTGAAAAAGTAATTAAGTTCAAAATGTGTTGTTTGGAAGCGTGACAATAGCTCAAGCAAACTGCCCCGACACATCTCATTACTTGTGTTTGAATAAGCAAGTTCTGCCATTATTTGTTTGGACCTTGTCTGACTCAACACCATCGTGTTAGCATAACCTAATCCCTTTAAATAATCCACCTCCTCGTGTTGACGGTTAAGTGTTGTTGTATGTAGGATGATACCCCTGTCCGAACATATACTGTATAAAGTAGGATTTGTGATGATGTAACTATTCCATGTCATAGGTCAGAAAACAACTTGATTTGTATAAATCTTGAATTTCAAATGTGTTTGGCGTAGCGTCAAGAGGACTAAAGTAGGTTACACATGTTTGCTTTACATAGTGCCAATTATACATTAGGAACGGCTAATCATGTGCTGCAAAAATTGCTCTCGGAGACGCAGTCAAATGTCACACACTTTTGCTCTTTTCTGCATCAAACACTCCTGGCTAGCACTGTTTGAAAATGTCACAATAGCATGATTAGTAGGATGCCTAATGTTGCAAGATGACCCGACTGAACTGCTGACTTTTCTTCTCGCACAAAGCAGCCCTGAAAATGGAGGGCAGGCAGGTTTCATGTGAAAGCACTGTCAGCTTCAACATCATGCTTTAAGCAATTACATCTAATTAATAATATAACCTTTAGGTAGTTAGTATTCCAAACCCTCACCGCCTGTCAAGTGAGGACCTGGAATTCTTGCATTGTAAAAGACCTGAAGTGTTTCCCAATGTCAGATTGTGTTCCCCAAAAAAGGGTAAATTTTATGAACATTTTCCATAAATCATGTGTGTTTCTTCACGCCTCAACTTTAGGGTGCAAAACTACGACCCGAACTTCCTCTTGTTAACTTCGAGAAGACTAGACGCCATTAAAGGCGTACTGGTGCCTCTTGGTGTTGTTAGTGTTGAACAGTAGACCTCTTGTGGCGACTAATACAGCAGTCGTTCCCCACCCTGGTCCTCATTTCCATTTCTCCTTGCTCTGGCAAAAGCTGATAAGCTCCCTGAGGAGTCTGTTTGGTCTTGATGACAAATTTGGACCATATTTTCAACAGAAAATATGACTAATGAGCTCATTCAGGTATTCTCAGTCAATCAAGAACTATCAGAAACCTGAAAACTTTGTTAATCAGTTTTTGGAAAAGCAGAGAAATGACAAATGCGCAGGGGGTTAATGAGAACCAGGGTTGGGAACCACTTCTATGTGGAAGTCGTGACTAAATTGCTTTGAACATTACTAATCATGGCCAGATGCCATATTTTGTCAAATGCTATTAATTGCAAAGAAGGTAGCAGTAGTTTCTATAGTTTTCATGTTTTCTGTTGAAAATATGGTCCAAAATGGTCCAAACTGGACATCTAAAGCCCTTTGCATCTTTCAGTGGTACGTCATATACAGCTGCTGAGGTCCACTGGTGCCAACACTTATCTTTGGAAATCACTGTGTGAAATGGGTGGGAGCCTACGACTCCCCCTGAATGGGATGCCAATCTATTGCAGGTTACTTCCCCAGTCAAAGCCTTAACTCATTTACCGCTGGGTGGATTGGGACAAGAGGAGAAGGCCAGTGGCTGGAGAAGGCCAAGAGGATGCCCATGTTTCTCCTGGCTGCTGTAGATGAATGGTTAGATTTGTAAGGTGGCGATGGACCAATTGTTTGCCCGGCCAGCGAAACACCACAACGGAGCATGCGCCCAGACTTGGCCATTCCAGATGAAGTGTCTTGTCCAAGGACACAGACAGGTAGCATGACCAGGGATTATTTAATCCAGGTCTGCATACTGGAAGTTCAACTCCTACAAAAAATGGTGAGAACATGTTGTTGTTGATTCCTGCACTGAATGATTTCTGTGACACTGGAAATATGACCCATTCCTGAAAACAGTGGGTGACCTGCGCCTAACGGTTGTCATGTTTTCACCACTGACAGCTTTGATGTTATTCAAAAGAACACTGGTGCTTTTACCCGTACGGGTTGTTTAGTGTGGTGTGAAATTCAGTCTTTGGTGCAGACCAGTGAAAAGCAGGTGGATCCAGCCTGCGCCCTAACAAACGCTGCTGCTTTGTGATGTGAGAATAGCAGACATTTGAGAGACCATTTTATAAATAGACGTGTCCAGTTGAAACACTGAGCTGGTAATAAATAAATTACTTTATTCTTAAATTATTCATCAATAATAAAGTGTATAATACAAGGAATTGTCATGGAAGTGATAATTAGGCTAGCTCAGTGGGTATCCATAGTAATAAGCAGTCATGGGCAGTGACTACATAAATTTTCTCCGTCAATGGTAAATAATGGTCAATATGATTTCTGCACGAACATCAGGTTGTCCTAATCTTAGTGCCTCAGCAGCCTTTCGTTGACACGCCTCTCTTCCACAGCCGATTGCCTCTGCTGTTCAAAGGTCATCATACCTTACGGACTGCTCTCCTCCACACCAATCTATCAAATGGGGCTGTGACCCCGTTATCCATCTCACAGTCATTCAAGACAATGTGTGCGAAGGAGTTGCATACTCAGGTGCACAGTCTGAGGCCACCCAAGGACCTTGATTCCGTGACAAGACATAAGTCAAGACAATGGTGGCACCAGAGAGTAGCAGGTTGGTACATAGCCATTGAAACAGGTAGGCTGAGACAGTTTTGTCGCTGGCCACCGACCATGAACAGGTAGCACCAGGTTACATGTTTACTGATAGCAGCCAGTCATACTGATCATGATGTCTGAAAGATTAAGCTGACTGATCTCACTGACATAGCAGTAGATATATGTATATATATTTACCATTGGTCCACACCAAATGGATCAAACTGGAGGCGTGACTACTGTTAGCATCAGTGGCGGATGCTGGTCTGTCAGAGGGGAAGCTTGCTGTCGGCTTACATCATAAAATGTCAATTTATTTATATGTAAATTCAAATATGTAAAATGGTCATAAAAGTCCCTAGTTACACAAGCACTTCACAATTTGTATCTCTATTACATACAGTATTTTATCAGGGCACAATTACCAAGTGGTTAGTGCGCTTGGTTTCAGTGCGGAAGGTTCCCGGTTCAAACTCCACCCTGCCACCTTTCTCCATGTGATGTGGAGATGCATCAAGAATGGGCATCCGGCATAAAACTTGTGCCAGAATCAACACTGCAGGTCCACCTTGGATCTGCTGTGGTGACCCAGAGTGAAAACAAGGGAGCAGCTGAAGGGACTTACTTTTACAAGAATATTATTAATGTTTTTAAACAAAAATATCATCAAAAATTTCAAGAAGCGCATAGAACCTTTATTATTAAACCTACATAACAGAGCCTGTATCCTAACATTGTTCAATGCAAATGTTATTTTAAAGATGTCGCTATATGTAATTGTATCAAAGCTTCAAAACACTGAACCATTGCTTCAGTTTCTCCGTCACTAATTTTCATGAATAAAATACATCAGCAACCACTAATTATTACCACATATGCCTGGATAGACTTATAATTATGGATACTTTGATGTTGTGTTGCGAACCGGGACGATAATTAATGTGCGATGACTTTTAAACACTTCCTGAAGAACGAAGCAGAGATATTCTCACATAACGTTGTCTAATCCAGTGTGCTTCTCTATGCGCCTTTAAAACAGACTGATTTATAGTGCCGCAAAACACTTTGGCATAAATTTAAAAATGCATAAATAGCAAAAATGTGCAAACTAATTCTCACATTTCTATAGCTGTCAATCCAAACAGGATTCAGCCTTTCGACTGATCATCCAATCACTGTGCAGAACTCCAGTGTCCATGCCCACCTACAGCTCCATTCACCCCCAGAGAAGCTCAGCATCCGGGGGCGGGACAAAATTGCGGCTTTATCCAATGACCTTCACATTTCGTGGCAATAAAAAAACCTTTCCAGGCAGTCCCACTGAAGCGAACGGACGCTTGGCTTCTACAGGAAAATACACTGACCACAGACCGAATGAGAAAAATTTATGAGAAGTTAACAAAATAGAGTCAATCGATTTGTGATAAGCAGCTGATTCTGAACAAAGTCATCTTCAAGATGAACGTGTTTTAACCCATTTGTAGTCAATGAAATGATAAACTGACCATTTAATTTTTTTGACATTTTAGGGGAAGCTGAGCTTCTCTTGCAGTCTTAGAGAGAAACCGCCTCTGGTTATCATGAATGCACATTTTCTTTTTAAGGGTTTAAGTTGTGCAGGTCATGCCCAGTGAGTCAAGGAGGGCAATGTATGTGGGGGGGACACTTTGTGCATTTTGGGGAGTCTACATGTCCTGGGGTCATGGTGGTGAGCCACGATACATCAGGGTTGTCTGTGCATGCCTTTGCTTGGATCTTGGACCTTTCTTTGGCTGCGAGACTCCTTTAGAGTTGCAGGATTTTACTTCCTGGGTGTCTTTGTAGCTTCAGGGTGTCGGCTTATCTGCGTGGCTGCTGTGTGGTTCAGGAGGCCCCCGTTTGGTATTATCCCGTTCCACTTGAAGCATCACTTTGGAATCTCGATTTAACACACAGCACCAAAAAAACAACAACAAAAAACCCCCCCCAGATTGACAGCTGCTTGGTTCTGGTGTGAAGAAACACGGTTACATCAGGGGTCATACTAATCGTCTTGTTATTAGGTTCCAAAGCAGGGCGCTAATCGTTTGTTCTGTCTCTGATTGCACTGTTAGGTTTACTCACCCCTGCAGTCACATCAGCCTTTATTACACTCCATTTCCTTGCATTTTATTTTTCTGCTCTGTGCCGTGGACAGGTAACTGAACAAATGACCTTTATCTGCAGTATTTATTGTAGACGTCTCTGGAACATCAGAGGGGGAGGATGACATTTTGCCGTTAACTAGCAATTCAGCCTTAAATACGAAGGTGGTGGCATTAAGCCGTGATTACGCTGGGATTGCACAATGAGCGAGTGTGGCTTGTTTAAGTGACTTCTTGTTACTGTACACTTCAGTATCACTTGACACCAAGCACCATCATTTATCCAAACACTGTCATTATGGGTCTTGTCTAGAGCCATAGTCACTTGATTTTTGAATTTACATTTTCTTTACGGGGGTACTGTCATATCCCCGTGATTGATTAGTCTGTTTTATTCCATTTCCCGCACATATTTAAATTTAATTAGTGTGCACGTGAACATGAACCAAACCTCTGGGCGACTGAATCAGTTAAATGTGTGTTAACTGATTAAGGATGTAGCGCCTCCACGCCACAATGTGCGAGACAAAGCTTGGAATCATATTTTTTAACATTACAAAATAATGAGAGAGGAAAACAAATCCCATCATATGAACATTACACAATGAATAGAATTGTACTGAATGGCCATCAACAATAACCATATTCCACAGCAAATTATAACTTATAGCACCTCTAGATGTTTTTTGCAAATAAAACAACCATGATTACGCTCTTGTGTTTTTAATTTTGCTGCACCAAACAATATTTTTAGTTAATCATCAAATAAATTGTGGCTTTTGTCACTTAAATATACTCACCTTGTGAGTACCGGGTTGGACCCCCTATTGCCTTCGGAACTGCCTTACTTCTTTGTGGCATAGATTCAACAAGCTGTTGGAAACATTCCTCAGAGATGTTGGTCCATGTTGACATGACATCATCACACAGTCGCCCATTCAACCAGTCTGCCCATTCTCCTCTGGCATCAACAAGGTATTTTCATTCACGCAATTGCCGCTTACTGGACATCTTCTCTTTTTCAGACCGTTCTCTGTAAATCCTAGAGATGGTTGTGTGTGAATTTCCAGTAGATCAGCAGTTTCTGAAATACTCAGCCAGCCCATCTGGCACCAACAACCATGTCACATTCAAAGTCACTTAAACAGTCTTTCTGTTGTGTGGGCCGCCAGAAGAGGAGGTACTGCTGGCCCACCACCAGAGGGCGCCCTGCCTGAAGTGCGGGCTTCAAGCACGAGAGGGCGCTGCCGCCACAGACACAGCCGGGGGTGACAACTGTCACTCATTATCTCTTGACAGCTGTCACCCATCTACACTACATCATCTCACTCCATAAAACCCGGACGTCATCTCCACCTCATTGCCGAGATATCGTCGACCTGTAAAGGTAATACTCTCAGCCGTATCAGTGACTGTGTTTAGTAAACTCGTTTTTGCAGCTGTTTTCCTGCGGAGTGCTCTATCTGGAGATTGGCGTGACCGGCGACAGCTTCGCTTTACACCCCCACCAGATAAGTGTTTGAGACAGGAGCTGCACGAGTGTGTGTTAGAGGTGGAATCTCCATCATTGTTGTTACTGGGTGTGCACACACCCACATCTTATTGTCTCTGCTCCTTGCCAGCAGTACCAGATCTGACATTCGGAGACGGTGGCAACCTGGGGACTCGGGACTTGGCGGCTCCAGTATTCTCCGGGTTCGGTGGCGGAGGAAATCATGTGGTTCCGGTTCTTCTCAGGACAGACGTCTTCTATCCTCGGGCCTGCCCACACGTCACCCTTGTGATTGACTGTTTGCAAAATTTCACATTCCTCTGTATTGTGGTTGTGCTCATTCACAACAGTAAAGTGTTCATATTTGACTCTTTCATTGTCCGTTCATTTACGCCCCCTGTTGTGGGTCCGTGTCACTACACTTTCCCAACACTTTCTTCCCATTCTGATGCTCAGTTTGAACTTCAGCAAGACATCTTCACCACATCTTAGATGCCTAAATGCTTTGAGTTGCTGCCATGTGATTGGCTGATTAGCAATTTGTGCTGACAAGCGATTGAACAAGTGTACCTAATAAAGTGGCTGGTGAGTGTATATGTCAATGCATGGTTTTTGTATATTACTATAAAGCTAATTCATTACAAGCAACAATTAGTCTAACATTCAAGACGACTTGAGGCTGTTGATGTACCTTTGGTGGCAATTACAAAGTACTGATCAAAGGGTGTGAATACATGAAAATTCAGTAAGGTATATCTTCTATTATACATTCCAAATGTAAGGTGAACTCTACTAGTGTATACTAAGGTACATATAAATATCTTACAAAAAAAAAAAAGAGTAGAGCCACTGAGGTGCCTGGTTTTGAGAACCAGGGATGGTAGGTGAAAATTCAGTAAGGTATATCTTCTATTATACATTCCAAATGTATATATATATATATATATATATATATATATATATATATATATATATATATATATATATATATTAATTTTTATTTTTAATAAATTTGCAAAACTTTCAAAAAAAGTTTTTCATGTCATTATGGGATGCTGTGAGTAGAATTTTAAAGGAAAAAATTAATTAAGGCTGTAACAAATTGTTGAACAAAATATAGCATAAGCTATAAATCGCTGCTATGGTGACCATGAATAACACTGCTGAAAATAATGCGAATGTCAAGATTCACTTTCCGTATGTCTTTTGCATAGCAGGAGCATCCAAAAGAAAAATATGTTAATGGTCATTAGTTTTATTTGTATCAATGAAAAGGAAATCCTATCCCATGATCCATGAGTTTTAAGGGGACACATCTCCAGTGTTACCAACTTGGCGACTTTCTCGCTAAATCTGGTGACTTTCCAAACTCTCTTGATGACTTATTTTCTCAAAAGCAACTAGCAACAAATATAATAAATAAAATAGCTACTTTTCCTGGTGTCACTGGAGACGTTTCTGGTGTGTGGTGACTCAGAAGTGAAAGTCTTTGTTGTCACTGAGTGGCTGCGGTCCGCCCCCCCCCGCCGCTGCAGCTGACTTTAAAGCACTGAGTGGAGGGATATCTACAATCCTCCACGTTCAAACACTCACGCGCGATGCTTCCGCGCCTGTTCCCACATTGAATGTCAAACCTCAGTCAGACTCGCTCAGCCTACTTAGCTCGATTGCTGCGTTGTGACTAATTAGTCTCTAGAATTTGAGAAGCCCTGGCCTTGAGAAGTTATTTTATTAATTTTAATGGCAAAATAAATAAAGAAACCAAAAATCAAGTTTATTTGCAGTTCTAAATATTTTTAAGGTTGTTTTACTCACTTTTTTGTCTCTCCCACAATGGATTTTTTTTTTTCAAAACTTTATTTCAACAACTATTAACAAACAGTAAACAAACAATTAAGGACACAATAACATTTACAGTATTATTATTATTATGAATAGAAACAGATAGAAAATAAAACAAATTGTACAGTAACAAAAGTAGAGGGATTCTTTAACATTAATTCTCTTTAAAATGTTCCTTATAGAACGTGACAGTTTTATGATATTTGAGAGCGTCTATAACACTTAATACTGCTTATTTATTGCTCAAATTCAGCTAGAAGTACGTGTAAATTCATTTTCAATACTCTGCATTTATGAATATGGAATTTACCAAACAATATTAAAAGGTTGATAATGTATTCAATCTCGTCCACCTTTTTTTCCCTACAACATCTGATATGACATCATACTATGCAAACAATATGTAAAAAATGAACACCTCCATTTCGGCGTGTCAGAGGACAAGTTTGGACATGTCTATCTCGGCTTTCAATGCTTACCAGTCCAGTAAGTATCAGTGAAATTGTGGAGAGCTGGACATGTCCAAACTTGTCCTCTGACACACCGAAACGGAGGTGTTCCTTTGTCTCGCTTCCAAAGCGAATCGGTCTTTACGTGCGAAGCCTCCGCGCGGCTTTCCATGACAAAATCTCTTGTTAAAAGTGAAATCTGCCGGAAAATGGCTGATGTCCAGCTCTTATGATAACCAGAGAAAGAGCACACGATGGTCTTGTATCCACAGAGCCATCCGTTTAGAAATGGTCCGGTGGCTTGTGCCGTGTCGTCGCAGCTCGGAGTGCCGAGCGTCCTTAAAGGGGTCCTTAAAGCTGTACTGACAGACCTTATTCTCTGTGAAGCCCGTAAAATTTTCACAGAAAGCCAGATAAATTTTTCGAATGGTTTCCAGGTGCCAGTCTCTAACAGCTTCTGAAAAAATTCTGATGGAAAAAAACCCCAAATCATTCCGCCATTTCCAGACAACGAAAATCCGACGACGGGGTGGGACCACTCCTTCCACAAGGCGTGCTCACAGGCGAATGACGTCACCGACAGGCGTGGAAAAACTCACGCATGCGCACAAGGGTTCAAGCATGTCTGACGTAAAAACATATGAATCAAATCCATACAGTTTAAAAAAAAAATTAAAAGGTACGATACTTTATGGACAGACCTCATATATATACACAGTAGTGTTCAGAATAATAGTAGTGCTATGTGACTAAAAAGATTAATCCAGGTTTTGAGTATATTTCTTATTGTTACACGGGATACAAGGTACCAGTAGATTCTCACAAATCCAACAAGACCAAGCATTCATGATATGCACACTCTTAAGGCTATGAAATTGGGCTATTAGTAAAAAAAGTAGAAAAGGGGGTGTTCACAGTAATAGTAGTGTGGCATTCAGTCAGTGAGTTCGTCAATTTTGTGGAACAAACAGGTGTGAATCAGGTGTCCCCTATTTAAGGATGAAGCCAGCACCTGTTGAACATGCTTTTCTCTTTGAAAGCCTGAGGAAAATGGGAAGTTCAAGACATTGTTCAGAAGATCAGTGTGTCAGTTTGATTAAAAAGTTGATTGGAGAGGGGAAAACCTATACGCAGGTGCAAAAAATTATAGGCTGTTCAGCTACAATGATCTCCAATGCTTTAAAATGGACAAAAAACCAGAGATGTGTGGAAGAATAACCAGAATGGCAAAGGCTCACCCATTGATCAGCTCCAGGATGATCAGACAGTCTGGATTTACCTGTAAGTGCTGTGACAGTTAGAAGACGCCTGTGTGAAGCTAATGTATTTGCAAGAATCCCTCGCAAAGTCCCTCTGTTAAATAAAAGACGTGCAGTAGAGGTTACAATTTGCCAAAGAACACATCAACTGGCCTAAAGAGAAATGGAGGAATATTTTGTGGACTGATGAGAGTAAAATTGTTCTTTTTGGGTCCAAGGGCCGCAGACAGTTTGTGAGACGACCCCCAAACTCTGAATTCAAGCCACAGTTCACAGTGAAGACAGTGAAGCATGGTGGTGCAAGCATCATGATATGGGCATGTTTCTCCTACTATGGTGTTGGGCCTATATATCACATACCAGGTATCATGGATCAGTTTGGATATGTCAAAATACTTGAAGAGGTCATGTTGCCTTATGCTGAAGAGGACATGCCCTTGAAATGGGTGTTTCAACAAGAAAATGACCCCAAGCACACTAGTAAACGAGCAAACTCTTGGTTCCAAACCAACAAAATTAATGCCTCGCAGATGTGAAGAAATCATGAAAAACTGTGGTTATCCAACTAAATACTAGTTTAGTGATTCACAGGATTGCTAAAAAAGCAGTTTGAACATAATAGTTTTGAATTTGTAGCATCAACAGCAGATGCTACTATTATTGTGAACACCCCCTTTTCTACTTTTTTTTTTTACTAATAGTGTTGTGAAAGTGTAGTGACACGGACCCACAACAGGGGGCGCAAATGAACGGACAATAGGAGAAGTTAAATTTGAACACTTTACTGTTGTGAATGCCACAACTACACACAGTAGATCATAGAATGAATACAAAGTCAATTAATAAAGGTGTAGTGTGGGCAGGCTCGACGATAGGAGACGTCCGTCTGGAGAAGAACCGGAACCACACGATTTCCTCCGCCACCGAACCAGGAGGATACTGGAGCCGCCAGGTCCCAAGTTCCCCAGGTGGCCACCGTCTCTGCGTGTCGGATCTGGTACTGCTGGCGAAGAGCAAAAACAGTCAGGTGTGGGTGTGTGTACACCCCGTAACAAGTATGGTGGTTATTCCACCTCCACCTCTAATCACACGCTCGTGCAGCTCCTGTCTAATTACTTATCTGGCGGAATGCAGAGCGAAGCAGTCGCAGCATACGCCGGTCCTTCGGGAAGACAGCTGCAACAATGTATCTACTGAAAACAACGTTAGGAATACTCAGGCTGAGAAAGTTACTTCCTTGGAAGAACGATATCTTGGCAATGTGGTGGAGGTGTCGTCCTGCTTTTATTTGGGGTGAGGCGCAGATGATTGGTCACAGCTGTCATAGCCGATGAGTGACAGTTGTCAACCCGGCCGCTCTTGTGAGGTGGCAGCGCCCTCTCGTGCCTGAAGCCCGCACTTCAGACAGGGCGCCCTCTGGTGGTGGGCCAGCAGTACCTCCTCTTCTGGCGGCCCACACAACAGGACCCCCCCCTCAACGGGCGCCTCCTGGCGCCCGACCAGGCTTGTCCGGGTGGCGACGGTAAAAATCGTCCAGGAGCGCCGGGTCCAGGATGAAGCTCGTCTTCACCCAGAAGTGTTCTTCGGGTCCATACCCCTCCCAGTCCACCAAATACTGGAAACCCCGGCCCATTCGACGGACGTCCAGGAGCCGGCGCACTGTCCAAGCCGGCTTCCCGTCGATGATACGGGCAGGAGGCGGCGCCGGACCGGGTGTACAGAGGGGTGAGGTGTGATGTGGTTTTAGTCTCGACACATGGAATACCGGATGGATCCGCAGTGAGGCTGGGAGTTGGAGCCTCACTGCGGCGGGACTGAGGACCTTGAGGATCTTATAGGGCCCAATGTACCGGTCCTTGAGTTTGGGGGAATCAACCTGGAGGGGGATGTCCCTTGTAGAGAGCCACACCTCCTGCCCGGGCCAATATGCGAGGGCCGGGGGCCGGGGACCGTCGACGGTCTGCATGGGTCTTCGCCCTCGTCCGGGCCCTCAACAAGGCCGAACGGGCGGTGCGCCACACCCGATGGCATCTCCGCAGGTGGGCCTGGACCGAGGGCACACCGACCTCTCCCTCCTCCACAGGAAACAAAGGGGGCTGGTACCCCAGACACACCTCGAATGGGGAGAGGCCGGTGGCAGAGGACACTTGGCTGTTATGTGCATACTCGATCCAGGCCAGGTGTTTACTCCAAGCTGCTCCAAATAGCCCAATTTCATAGCCTTAAGAGTGTGCATATCATGAATGCTTGGTCTTGTTGGATTTGTGAGAATCTACTGAATCTACTGGTACCTTGTTTCCCATGTAACAATAAGAAATATACTCAAAACCTGGATTAATCTTTTTAGTCACATAGCACTACTATTCTGAACACTACTGTATATATATACATAAAAGGGTCAGGAAAATGATCATTTCTCTACATTGATTACAGACCCTGCAGTGGGTCTGTAATCAACCGTTTCTTCAGCACGGCTTTGCTTTGAACCTTGAACCAATGAAGCAGATCTTCAATCTGCTGCTTTGTTAGTTCTTTGTTTTATTTCACTTTATCTTAATTTTTCCCCACTAAAACCATAAAGCGCATATATCTGTAATATTTACCTTTTTGATATTACACCAACCTGTTATGGTCTTCTGAAACAGTTGATAGATGTATTTTATAAGTTAAAAATGGGACTGATGCTGATGTGTTAGCATGTCTAAGGCATTTTCAATGTTAAAGTTAGCATTAAGCTGAGCCATTATCAAGCCTCCCTCCCCAGCACGCAAAGTATTCTGGGATAGTCTAAAACCATGCATAGCTGCTGATTTGTAACAGTTTTAAGTAAAATTCTAAGGTGCCTGATTGATGAACATACTGCACAACCAACATTATCAAACCAAGGAGGAAATCTCTGCAAACCAACTGCCAAATCATATGCCGATTTATATATATATATATATATATATATATATATATATATATATATATATATATATATATATATATATATATGAAAGCTCGCTCTTCAGCCAGACGCACTAAATTAGTAGCCAGCATATTTCATATAGTCGGTTCATATTTATTATTTACACTTCAATAATGCTGGGAAAACAACTCCATTGCCCTCGAGAGCTCATAAGCAAATACTGCTATCACTTTCAGAGGTTTATAATGTGGATTTCCCAAGAAACAGCAGTGACATTAATTAGGCCCATTTCTCTGCTTTTTGTCTTGCCCTACATAGATCAAGTTTGGCTCTTCTTTTTATGAATCTGGGGGGTGATGTTGCTGTGACATGTACAAAACAGTGAGAAAATAATGAAGCCATTAGGCTCCAGGTGTTGCCACTGAACCGTTTTCATATCAGGAGGTCATCAGAAAGGTCAAAGTGGGTAATCATATCAATGATTTTTTTGTCGTCCCCCCCGGGCCTACCCGCTGTTTGGCAGGCGCGTCACAGGAAAATAGGACAGTGCTTCCTGTTTGCTGTTTATGTTTAGGATGCTGTTGACATAAGCAACCTTAATCCCCGTGGGCTACATTCAACACGATTGTGGAGAAGTCTTTGCAAATGCTAATATACCCAAAAGAGCAAAGCGCGCACAGAGACACATGCAAGCGGTTTCTTTATCTGAACCCACAATAATCTCAACAATGTGAATTCTTTCAGGATTCACATATAAAAGACTGTGTTCTTGTGCGAGGTTAGAGCGCCTCTGCCACAGAGCCACGCCATCTCTAGGAAAGTTACAAAGAAACCAGCCAGGTGAAAGAAGACGACGAAGAAGAAGAGAGTTATTTGTAATATTCCACAGTGTTTTCAAGGCAGTTGCTCTGACTGAATACTTTACTACTTTACTGTTTTGTAATTTTATTGTGACCAATGAGAGTAGTTACAGCTCATTACCCAAGGCCATTAAATATGGCCATCAGGTATTGCAAAGGCTTTTCTTCCATCCATCTGTCTGTCTGTTCTCAGCACAAGTCCAGTCCTGTTACTGCCAGAATCTTCAAATTCATGGGGAACATTCTTGGGACACAGACCTTGGACAAGTTCAAAGATGGCAAACCTTGATGTATTTTAAAAGGTTAAAAAGTCACATTCTGTTCAATCTGATCCATTTTGTTTTTGAGTCACATGGGTAACAGCCAATCAGAGTAGAGCTGCACCATGACGTCAGCCGCTGGTCTCTTCAAAACTGCTTTGTGTGTTTATATACATGTTACTCATATGTTATGTAAAAGCACGCGAGAAATAAACATTTCTAAAACTGAAAACGCTGTTTTTGGAACCTAATAACACCTCTGAAGTCATTTACAAGACAATTTGCAGAGGTTAGCATGGTGACGTCACTTCCTGATGTACCTACTTGCTAACAGCTTAGTTTCTGGTATATTATGTAAAAGTTAGTGAGAAATAAACACTTCTAAAACCAAAATTATTTGTTTTTGTAACTTGATGACACCTCTAGAGTAATTTAAAAAACATTTTGTGAAGGTTAGCTTGCATGCTAATTTTCACTAAGAGCTAACTTCCTATGGAGTTAAATTGGTCTCATTAATAACTGCAAATGCACAGAAGGTTATCTACAAATATTTCTTGATTTGTACAACATGAACAAATGATGATTTGATTTGTACATGTACAAATTGTACATAAAACCATCATGCTCGTACGGCTGAGGGTATTTTAGCATCACGTTATATTTTTAATATTATGTTGGAATTCCATAATGAATATTTTCTTCTTAACGCCATCTGCAGGAGTTGTTGAAAAAAACTGAAAGTTACCTTTGACCTTGGGTGACGTGCGCACACGTAGCGTGCACGTTCACGTTTGTGAGATGTCTTGTAAATCCCTTCAGAGGTGTTATCTGGTTACAAAAACAGCATTTTTTAGATTTAGAAGTGTTTATTTCTTGCTAATTTTAATATAATATTCGACAAACATGTTAAATTTCCACAGAAATGCAGCAATTTCAGCGTGTTCCCCCATGTTGGATTAACAGACAGAGAGACCAACAAGCAAACTTCACTGTGCTTTTCTACTCTGATTGGCTGTCAATGTGTGCTTCCCAGCATCACTTACACAAGTCTGGTGAAGCCCCCATGTGATCTATGATGTCGCTATCAGAGACTGTATGGGTCTGTACCGTCGCTGCTCTAAGTACTTCAAAGTTGTCTGTTATTTTGAAATTTTCCCCTTCAGGGGAACTTATTCATTCTTTCTAGACAATGCGATTTGTGATCGTATTGCCAGTGTCATATTTTGAATCCCTTATTTAAAGGCTAACAAATAAAATTATAGTGCGCCAAAGAAAATTGTTTTTACGCGTTAAATCTTAAAAAGCTTAGTGGTAGTATGACTTTAAGTTGTAAATATCGACAGGACGGCACCAAGTGATAAAAGGTTATTGTTGTGAGGTCGCAGCGAGCACGGTTACTTCCACTTCTATATTTCTATTTAAAATAAAAATCTAGGTAATACCATTATCAGTAAATTTTAATTCATTCACACCTCATGAGATTGATGCAGTTGCATCGACTATTTTCCTCGCCCTAGAACACCGAGCAGGCAGAGCTTTCTCTGATGAACCGTCTTAAAACCAAACCCTCTGGCTCAGCTATAGTATCAGCTGTAAAAGATGGATTAGGGTCTTTTATAGCTACTCTGACACTGAGGCAATGTAATAAGGTGTGTGTGTGTGTGAGTGTGAGAGAGAGAGAGAGAGTTGAGAAGGCACGTCTGAAAGTGCAGGGCTGCACACAGCTGCTACACCTCCTGCACATTGATTGTGCTGTTTACTTCTTTAAGCCGCCCACGTGTGATATCTGGAACAGAACTCGAACTGTCCGTGGGGTGAGGAGAGGGGAACAGCTCAGTGCGATTTAGCCAACCGAGCTCGAAAGGGTGGTCAAAAATCCACGCCTGCAGCTGAAGGAAAGCTATAACATCTCCAGCCATAACAGCAATGTGCACATTTCAGTTTATCCTTCGTAGATTTTACTCTTTTGTTGAGCCGAGTACAGCTCGTGTAACCTTTGGAATCTTGATAGGACCGGCTACAAATGGAAAAACAGTGATAGCTGATTCACTGCTGCAGCCTTGCAGCAAGACTAGAGATTTGCACAGACTGAAGTTTTTCCAGGGCTCACAGGCTCTTGATTCATTAGGAGGCTACTGAGTACTGACTGTTTGAAACATGCACAGGAAGCACAATTTACAAGCTTCTTTTTTTGCATGTTTCAACCCCTTGTTTGCAAAACTCCAGAATGGGACATGGAGATGATGTGGGGTTACTTCGTCCTAACCCTGACTGCTTGGTAGACTTTTTATATTTGGCAGTACGCTAACATCAAACCCTGCTTTCATTCCATCTCTGTCAAAACTTGGCCAGATGGTATTGTCAAATTTATGGACATCAATTAGAATATTTTCAGAGTTTTGGCCAACATTTCAGGAAATATAGGACATTAGTACCTATCCCTACTGTGCTGAGCATCATAATATCCAATTGCCTTTGAAATTAGGCATACTGCCAATTCCAGATCCTTATAATTTTAGGTAGGGCAGTCATGGACAGTGCATTCAAAAGTATTCACAGTGCTGCACTTTTTTCCAAATTTTATGTTACAGCCTTATTCCAAAATGGATGAAATTCCCCCCCCTCAAAATTCTACACACAATACCCCATAATGACAATGTGAAAAAAGCTTCTTTGAGATTTTAGCAAATTTTTAAAAATAAAAAACTAAGAAATCAACACTAGGGGTTAATTCTGTACCCAAAAGTATTTATCAGACATTTTAAAATTATCAGACATTTTCTGCATAACCATGTGGCCAAAGCATGTAATTTTTCTCCCCAGTGCACAGTTTTTAGTTCAGTCTTTCCTTTTTGAAGTTTTAACCCTTTATCTGTTACACCACATGATCAACGTAAGCTCCTCGTCTGAAGTTTCCTACAAAACAAATCATCCGTCACCACCCAGCAAATTCAAGTCTCCTTGCATTTGCTGGGGAGTTAGTTCACTCTGAGACTGAATTTTGTATGGAAAGAGATGCAAGTCAGACCTTAGAATGTGTTTGTTCTTTGAGTGGCATTTTTCCTGGACTTTAATGTCTTGCAGAACAAACTTTAGGGTTCCTGAAATGAAAAAACACTATTATTAACCAATAAAACAATTTCCTGGTATTCATATTTCAGAGTACCTTTGGGTACATTTTTTTGAGACACCCTATATAACAACCAGAAAGTGCAGCATCAAAAGAATCCGGAATAAGAAACCAAGGCAGAGAATACATCTGAATCCGTAGACTAGCTTCCTATATACTAGAGAAAAAGCATTATGCACAATTTTTAGAGCATCAGAATACTCAGTATACATTTTGTAGTCGGTAACTGGAATGTGGATGGTACTGTATACCGCTGGTTTCCAAATTGGTGGGATAGGACGTTTTGCAGGTGTGGAGGGAGAGTATGGATATGTATGTGTGTGTGTGTGTGTGTGTGTGTGTGTGTGTGCGCGCTAGCTAGGGATGCTAGCTTGCTGTGAGGTAACAAGCTACATGTGGAGGCATGCAGTCCTTCATTACAAACACAAAATCTACTTTGTTTTGTTGCACCATTTATACCATAGGTATTAAGATGTGAGTGATGGCTCCATGGAAAATCTCTCACAGTGGAATAAATTCAAACCTGAAAGGCAAAAAATGACCTACAGTTCATGTTGAATTATTGTAAACTGATTTTCAGAACTTGTGTCATCAACAGATAGTTCAAAGATGCTATAAATGGCATTTTAAAACATTAATATAGCAGCCAAGAATAAGCTTCTATGAAAATACAGCAGCATAAAGGCATTCTGCACAGATCAGGAGGGAACACTCCCTGTGGGTGTGTTGTAATCTGAGTTTTTCTCTTCTTTCTTTTCATTGCTGCACAGCCGTGCATGCACGTTGAAGCACGAGTCCCAGCCTGTGATGCTTATACCTTCCTACATTTAAAAAGGCACATTCTTCTGCCTGGAAAACACTGTGCATTCAAAATGACAGACAGTAGTGACTTACCAGAAACTCCTCACCTCTAAGAAACCACATACAAAAGCTAAAAATGATTTGAACCAAGGATGCGGTCAGATGAGAATCAACAAAAGTCTGGGCAGCCCATCTTCCAAAAGATATATATTTTCAACAAAATATATACGACAGAGTGTCTCAAAAACATGTTATACAGTTTGCAGCTAAAAATAATTCACAGACACTGATGTCAATAACCTGTCTGTGCGCCTGTGGCCACTAGCCACACCCACTTTGTGAAACAGTGGGTCACCATGAGCACTGAAAAGGCTTAACACTCCATCTCTCAGCTTGTACAGACCTCTGCCTCAGTGGCGTCTCGGTCACCGAACAACAGCTCAACAATGATTTCTGTGACATACGTCACAGAAACATAAACATTAAAACCATTCACACCTACAATTTGGTTACAGCGGTGCAGTTTCTATACTCACAGATGGAGAATTGTGGGAGTTTGAGGCCATTTGAGGATGACCAACAAAACCCCAAATGTAAATGGTTTTGCAGAATTTGACCCCTTTAAACAATGTTACTTGAACAGGTTGTTGGGATGTTTTACAGCCAAATTTTAATCAGGATTAGTGACAGATCAGTGCTATCATGAGAACACAAATTTCAGCCTTGAGGGTCAAACAAATACAACCCTTCAGCAGTGACAAAACACAATTTAAAGAATAGATTTCACATTTGGAAATGAAAAATGAGGCAGCAGAGTAAAGTTATAGCTGGAAGAGCATTGAGCTGGTGAAATAACCTCACAGTCTCACTGCAGATGTCAAGCATATAGATTTTCTGTGCAGACAGTGATCTATATTCACTATACACTCTTTAAATACACCAATATTTTATGATTTACCTATTGGTGACTTTTTGGTTCGAGCCTAGGCTATTTTTTTAAGTTGTGGGCAGTTATAAATTGGTATTGATTCCATTCTAATTCAATCCCCTGATTTTGCTGTTGTTGGCAGCAGAAGCTGGGAAGCTGAGCCGCGCCAGCTGTCCAGGCAGCACAGAAATAGATGATCTGTGACGCTATCATTAACCTTGCTAAGGTGGATTTTTGGCCACTCTGTGGATGATACCATTTTTACTCATCAGCACTAAAATTTTCTTTGTGGGCTTTCAGCAGTGACGCTAAACCAGGCAGTCGTTTTGAACAACAGCCTGGCATTTAGATTACTAAGTAACAGCACTAGTGGGAAATAACGACAATAAGCACAATCTGACATTCAATCCCAATAAAGTTGACATTTACCCAAATGATTGATCTCTGGCTGACCATTCCACGGCAATTCTGGAATCCACCTAAGTAAGTGCCCCACTTGGTCCAAATCAGGCTGAAAAGCAAATTCCTTGATCTTGACAATTGGCAAAATGAATTATTTAAGGGCAATTTCAGGATCAACATTCATTGACATAAAAAAGTTTGGCAGAAATCAGCAAAAGCACCTGGGTGGAGCAGGCCAACAAAGTGATTGCTGGGCAATTCCGTAACCAGTATTGATCAGTATGTCTGGTACTTATATTGTGTATTTATATTTATATTTGCAAACATTTTTCTTTTTTATTTTCACTTTTGATACTCTGTGTGCTTCTTACACTGTGTGCTGCTATACAGTGCAGCTGGAACCTAAATTTCCCCAAGGGAGTCTTCCCAAGGGATTAATAAAATTCTATCTAATCTAATCTTACCCACCTCCATGTGTGTGCCATGTCTGGTCCAAATCAGAGTCAAAAACCTAAAGTATGACCTTTGCCTCCAATGACCTTGACCCTAATTACTGACCACTGGTAAATTTAACCTTGTCTGGGCAATGCCATAACTCAACTCCATGTGTGCGCAAAGACTAGTGCAAATTGAACTGAAAAACCTAAATTATGACCTATGACCCCAGTGACCTTGACCCTAATTACTGACCTTTGGTAAATTTAACCTTGCCTGAGCAATTCCAGAACTCAACTCCGTGTGTGCAAAGACTAGTGCAAACTGAACTGAAAAACCTAAATTATGACCTACGACCCAAATGACCTTGACCCTAATTACTTACCTTTGGTAAATTTAACCTTGCCTGAGCAATTCCAGAACTCAACTCCGTGTGTGCAAAGACTAGTGCAAACTGAACTGAAAAACCTAAATTATGACCTACGACCCAAATGACCTTGACCCTAATTACTTACCTTTGGTAAATTTAACCTTGCCTGGGCAATTCCAGAACTCAACTCCATGTATATGCAAAGAAAAGTGCAAAGTGAACTGAAAAACCTAAATTATGCCCTATGACCCAATGACCTTGACCCTAATGGTTGACTCTTGGTTAATTTAACCTTGCATGGGCAATTCTGGAACACTCCTCGATTTGTGTGCCAAGACGTGCACAAATCAGACTAAAACAACTTCAATTGTTGCCTTTGAACCCAATTATATTGACCCTAATTACTGACCTTTGGTAAATTTAACCTTGCCTAGGCAATTCCAGAAACCACCTACATGTGTGTGCCAAGTCTGGTGAACACTGGAGTGAAAATAAAAATTTTGAACATCCAAAACTTTGAAGCAAGACAAACCCTAAAGTCACTTCTGGGGTTGACCTTCATCCACATATCACGTTTGGTGAAAATCGGACCTGGGTGGAGTCAGAGATCAGTAATAATTCACTGCTCGTGTGGTTCAGTGAGCAAAAAAATGCAAACTCAATAAGTCTGAATCATAAATCTGTTTGAGGAAAGCAGAGTTGCAAATGTGCAGGAGTCAGCGGATATGCTCAGACGTTTAGCTTGCGGTGAAATCCAGTGTATCTCTTTTCTGTGTCATGCCGTAGAATCTCGGCAAAGAGGATGAACGTGGATGAGATGGTCAAAAGAAATGAAGATGAAGGGGGAGGAGGGGGGTGGGGGGTGGCAAGTCTGGGAATTATAAGAGGTAAGCCGTCGACGCGGAGTTCATCGGTGTCAGTCAAGCTCCGTCTTCGATGATGGTGGCTAATTAGATTTTGCCACGCTCAACAAATGATGCGTACAGGGAGAAACATTTTGCAACTCAATAGCTGGCTGACGTGTGCTGATAGCATTGTCAAGACAGTTAGCTGTGCCGCCTGCTAACACGGTTAGAGCGCAGCATTACGGTTTGTGCCGGAGACGTGTGTACCGCTTACATGCAGTGACAGGTACGGCAGGGCAGAAAATCAGCCACAATTATCACCAAACAAATACACTCCAGGACACAAATAACATGCATAGAATGTCAAAAATAAACAAGATGAGTCAATGGGTCTAAATTTTATGTTTATGTTTGTCACTTATGAGTGTTGATTTGCTGGTTTGTCATTTGAAAAAGAAAAAGAACTTGGAGACATGAAAGTTGGTAGTGGTTGGGCGGGGGGGGGGGGGGGGGGGGGGGGAGCTGATAGATGCAGGAAATGTATTTTTTTTTCCACATTTGCCAGCATTCATATTCATATGATTCTGTGCAATTTCATTATGAAGTCATTCATATCAATCAATCAATCACTTTTATTTTGCAGATCAATATATGCTTTGCTTCATCCATTTAGGCTTCTTGGGTGTTGAGACATACCAAAAAATAAGGTGTTTTTATAACCATGTTTTCCTTAACTTTGACCAATCTACTACAATGTCTCATCCCTTCTACATATCTATCCAAGTAATATTCCCACCGATTCTGATCCGACTAGGCTTCCTGGTTTTGAGTTATACAAAAAAAAGTTTTTCAGATCATGTTTTCCTTGACTTTTGTCAGAATGACTCAAAAATCTAATCCCTTCTAGATATCTATCCAAGTAATATTCCCACCAGGTTTGAAGGAAATCTATTCCACCATTTCTGAGTTACACACACCAGTGAAAACAATACTCTGCTGTCACTGTTTCACAGCTGCATGGGGTAAATAGATCCAAATTGGAGCAAAATTCTTCATGTAAATTTGGTCAGAGATGGATGGCTGGACAAAGGGCTGAAAAGAACAAACCAACATGGACAAGTCAACGTGCAGAGCCAAAAGTTTGGAATACGTGTTGGCTATAAGGTTGAAGGACTTGGAATCCTAGATGTAAGCATACATTCTATTGAGTGCCTTTCCAGTTTATTAATCTGACAATTATTTCTGCAATTATTAGAATTGCTTGACCAGGTTGATAGAACGTCAGAAAATTCCGGGGGCAGCAAATGCCGATTAGTTGTCAAACCTCAATGAGACCATGCGCATTAAAAGTGTACAGTCTTTGGGTTGTTTTAAGATTTAAGTCATAAAAAGAGTTTTCCTTGGCATCACTATAATTTTATTCCTCAGCATTTAAATAACGGATTCTTAATATGATGTTGCCAATATGATCAAAATTCACGCTGTCTGGAAACAGTTAGAATTTCAACCCCTGAGGGGGAGAAATTCAAGCGATCAGACTATGACCTGCATTGGGTAGCGATGTGATAGATCACATGGGGGCTTCTTCCAATCTGTGCTGGGATGCTGGACATGGCAAGTGCCAATCAGAGTGAAGGAAGCCAGCGTGACATCAGCTGGATGCCCGCTCAAACAACATAAACCAATAGGACGGGAAATGCTACGAAACAGCTGATTTCCAGAAAATCAAATATGTTTCTAATATAGTTTGTAAAAGTTAGCAAGAAGTAAACACTTCTAAATCTAAAAATGCTATTTTTTGAGACCAGATAACGCATCTGAAGTGATTTACAAGACAACGTGCATCAAGCAAATGGGTCAGGGTCAAAGGTAATCACAAAACACTTTCCCACGACGCTGTAAGGAGGACATTATTAGCTATGGAATTCCCCCCAGATAAATATGTTCTTACATAAAAACATTAAAATGATCTGAAATATACATGTTACAAAAATATTAGTTACAAAATGATTATAACACCTGGATTTCAGTAGAAATTGAATTTTGTCAGTTTTGTGAACTGCGAAAAGCCGTACAGCTTTAAACATGAAAAAAAAATGTTCTCAACTCAAATTCAGACAGTTTTGTTCCGTCATGTTTCTACTTCGCCGCTTCTATTTTCAATATCGTTATTTGTTTTTCAGTCTTCATAAGAGGAATCTCCACTTGTTTTCTTACAGACAACACAAATTTGAAGCAGGCTCACTTCTGGTGTACACAAATAACAACCGTACTACAATATGGAGAAGAAGAAGAAGAAAAAAAATGTGATTTTCTTCCAAATGATGACATTTGTATTTGGAATCAAAGCTCCAAAAACAACAAAGCCAATAAACTCCAACAAAGCAAATCCTCAAGAAATCGTGAGGCAAATGAGGATTTCACCCTCAAACATGAACAAAGTTATTGTTCTCCTGTGGAGCTGCAGATCATTCTTTTCTGGGTGCTGATCCATTTGTTCACATGCGACTGGAAAAGTGCACATGCAGAATCTCCCCGTTCCTGTTTCTTCTTCATCATGTGAGACACCGTTGTAGCCACTAATTACTTTCTTACGAAATGCTGATTAGCTTTGCCTGGAGTTCAAAGCCCAGTATATGTATATGTGTGTGTGTGTGTGTGTAGGGATGCTAATCACTCGTGTTGTCATTAAAATAACAACACGTCTGCAAAATCAATTTGATTGCACCTGGTAATTACCCGTTTTTCAGAAAGATGAATCAAGGTTTGATTTCGGCTTTGAATACTGCAATACTCAAAGCGCAGTGGTGCGCAATTTTGGAATAACCAAATAACATCCCTGCTTTGTGAGCTCATCTCACTTTTTTCCTTCCAATAACTTCACTTTGAAGTGGTGGAGATGATGAGATTACAAGTTGGAGTGATCAAGGTTAACCTTCAGCGTTTCATCTCTGTAGATACACCTGTTTGTCCACTCCTCTGCCATCGCCATGTTCAGCCAAAACTGAACACCACCAGATGTTGCTGCTTATTAGCACCTCGTAGGAGAGCTTGGGCAACCCTGTTTGCACCCCACAGAACTAAACCAAACCAATTTCTTTTAGGTTCCTCAGAAGACGTTCCTCAGAAGATGTTCCTCCCAAAAAGAGGCCTCAAGCCAGATATTCAAGATAGCGCCCAAAGTGCGCATCAAAATGGTTTTCATTAATTAAAAAGCATTTAACATCCTAAAAAGAATAAATTAATTTTGAAAGAAATTCCACAAGAACAAATGTTTAGGTCACTATACATTTGTTTTACCTAGATATTTTCATTCATGAGTTTCAAAATCAACATCGATCCCAAAATGGCCACCAAAACTGCCCCCCCACCCATTAAAATGCATTCAGTGACAAATAAAGGACTTCATTTTGAAAGATATTCCATGAGAAAGAGGTTTTAAGTCACAATAAATGCATTTGTGCCGAGACAATTAATTCACTAGTTAATTCAAAATGGCATTCAAAATGGCCGCCAAACAATTTCTTCTCATCATTAAAATGCATTCAATGTCGTATTAAAGATTTAAGAGCAAAACCTCAAGAATCAGTGGTCATACATTATACAATTAACTATTGTTGTATATCAGTAAATGTAAAAGTTGAGCTAATTTTAAATCTGCTTAGTATCAAGATTATTATCACCTTTATGCAGCCTGTTTAGTTAACTAATATAATTTTACTCTGTATTGTTAGCTTTAATGTGTTATAAAACTTGACTTGAAAATTGAAGGGGTGATGATGAATATCATCAGTGCATATGCCCCACAGGTAGGTTTTGATAAAAAGGAGAAAGAAGATTTCTGGAGTGAGTTAGATGAGGTGGCAGAGAGTGTGCCCAAGCATGAAAGAGTGGTGATAGGCGCAGCCATCAATGGGCATGTTGGCGAAGGGAACAGTGGTGATGAAGGTGAGGAAGTAACGGGTGGATATGGTATCAAGGACAGGAATGTAGTCGGTGTGGACCAAGGTAGCTTAGCCGCCGTTAGTTCCCCTCTGGCAGATCCCGAGCAGCCGGGAAAGCAGGCCGACTGGGTGACTGTGAGGAGGAAGCGTAGTTCTAAACAGAAGCCCCGTGTACACCGCCAATCCGTTCACATTTCTAACCGTTTTTCCCCACTCGACGACACACCCGCCGAGGATCAAACTCTGGTTATTGGCGACTCTGTTTTGAGAAATGTGAAGTTAGCGACACCAGCAACCATAGTCAATTGTCTTCCAGGGGCCAGAGCAGGCGACATTGAAGGAAATTTGAAACTGCTGGCTAAGGCTAAGCGTAAATTTGGTAAGATTGTAATTCACGTCGGCAGTAATGACACCCGGTTACGCCAATCGGAGGTCACTAAAATTAACATTGAATCGGTGTGTAAATTTGCAAAATAATGTCGGACTCTGTAGTTTTCTCTGGGCCCCTCCCCAATCGGACCGGGAGTGACATGTTTAGCCGCATGTTCTCCTTGAATTGCTGGCTGTCTGAGTGGTGTCCAAAAAATGAGGTGGGCTTCATAGATAATTGGCAAAGCTTCTGGGGAAAGCTGGTCTTGTTAGGAGAGACGGCATCCATCCCACTTTGGATGGAGCAGCTCTCATTTCTAGAAATCTGGCCAATTTTCTTAAATCCTCCAAACCGTGACTATCCAGGGTTGGGACCAGGAAGCAGAGTTGTAGTCTTACACACCTCTCTGCAGCTTCTCTCCCCCTGCCATCCCCTCATTACCCCATCCCCGTAGAGACGGTGTCTGCTCCCAGACCACCAATAACCAGCAAAAATCTATTTAAGCATAAAAATTCAAAAAGAAAAAATAATATAGCACCTTCAACTGCACCACAGACTAAAACAGTTAAATGTGGTCTATTAAACATTAGGTCTCGCTCTTCTAAGTCCCTGTTGGTAAATTATATAATAATTGATCAACATATTGATTTATTCTGCCTTACAGAAACCTGGTTACAGCAGGATGAATATGTTAGTTTAAATGAGTCAACACCCCCGAGTCACACTAACTGTCAGATGCTCGTAGCACGGGCCGAGGCGGAGGATTAGCAGCAATCTTCCATTCCAGCTTATTAATTAATCAAAAACCCAGCCAGAGCTTTAATTCATTTGAAAGCTTGACTCTTAGTCTTGTCCATCCAAATTGGAAGTCCCAAAAAACAGTTTTATTTGTTATTATCTATCGTCCACCTGGTCGTTACTGTGAGTTTCTCTGTGAATTTTCAGACCTTTTGTCTGACTTAGTGCTTAGCTCAGATAAGATAATTATAGTGGGCGATTTTAACATCCACACAGATGCTGAGAATGACAGCCTCAACACTGCATTTAATCTATTATTAGACTCTATTGGCTTTGCTCAAAATGTAAATGAGTCCACCCACCACTTTAATCATATCCTAGATCTTGTTCTGACTTATGGTATGGAAATAGAAGAATTAACAGTATTCCCTGAAAACTCCCTTCTGTCTGATCATTTCTTAATAACATTTGCATTTACTCTGATGGACTACCCAGCAGTGGGGAATAAGTTTCATTACACTAGAAGTCTTTCAGAAAGCGCTGTAACTAGGTTTAAGGATATGATTCCTTCTTTATGTTCTCTAATGCCATATACCAACACAGTGCAGAGTAGCTACCTAAACTCTGTAAGTGAGATAGAGTATCTCGTCAATAGTTTTACATCCTCACTGAAGACAACTTTGGATGCTGTAGCTCCTCTGAAAAAGAGAGCTTTAAATCAGAAGTGCCTGACTCCGTGGTATAACTCACAAACTCGTAGCTTAAAGCAGATAACCCGTAAGTTGGAGAGGAAATGGCGTCTCACTATTTTAGAAAATCTTCACTTAGCCTGGAAAAAGAGTCTGTTGCTCTATAAAAAAGCCCTCCGTAAAGCTAGGACATCTTTCTACTCATCACTAATTGAAGAAAATAAGAACAACCCCAGGTTTCTTTTCAGCACTGTAGCCAGGCTGACAAAGAGTCAGAGCTCTATTGAGCTGAGTATTCCATTAACTTTAACTAGTAATGACTTCATGACTTTCTTTGCTAACAAAATTTTAACTATTAGAGAAAAAATTACTCATAACCATCCCAAAGACGTATCGTTATCTTTGGCTGCTTTCAGTGATGCCGGTATTTGGTTAGACTCTTTCTCTCCGATTGTTCTGTCTGAGTTATTTTCATTAGTTACTTCATCCAAACCATCAACATGTCTATTAGACCCCATTCCTACCAGGCTGCTCAAGGAAGCCCTACCATTATTTAATGCTTCGATCTTAAATATGATCAATCTATCTTTGTTAGTTGGCTATGTACCACAGGCTTTTAAGGTGGCAGTAATTAAACCATTACTTAAAAAGCCATCACTTGACCCAGCTATCTTAGCTAATTATAGGCCAATCTCCAACCTTCCTTTTCTCTCAAAAATTCTTGAAAGGGTAGTTGTAAAACAGCTAACTGATCATCTGCAGGGGAATGGTCTATTTGAAGAGTTTCAGTCAGGTTTTAGAATTCATCATAGTACAGAAACAGCATTAGTGAAGGTTACAAATGATCTTCTTATGGCCTCAGGCAGTGGACTCATCTCTGTGCTTGTTCTGTTAGACCTCAGTGCTGCTTTTGATACTGTTGACCATAAAATTTTATTACAGAGATTAGAGCATGCCATATGTATTAAAGGCACTGCGCTGCGGTGGTTTGAATCATATTTGTCTAATAGATTACAATTTGTTCATGTAAATGGGGAATCTTCTTCACAGACTAAAGTTAATTATGGAGTTCCACAAGGTTCTGTGCTAGGACCAATTTTATTCACTTTATACATGCTTCCCTTAGGCAGTATTATTAGACGGCATTGCTTAAATTTTCATTGTTACGCAGATGATACCCAGCTTTATCTATCCATGAAGCCAGAGGACACACACCAATTAGCTAAACTGCAGGATTGTCTTACAGACATAAAGACATGGATGACCTCTAATTTCCTGCTTTTAAACTCAGATAAAACTGAAGTTATTGTACTTGGCCCCACAAATCTTAGAAACATGGTGTCTAACCAGATCCTTACTCTGGATGGCATTACCCTGACCTCTAGTAATACTGTGAGAAATCTTGGAGTCATTTTTGATCAGGATATGTCATTCAAAGCGCATATTAAACAAATATGTAGGACTGCTTTTTTGCATTTACGCAGTATCTCTAAAATTAGAAAGGTCTTGTCACAGAGTGATGCTGAAAAACTAATTCATGCATTTATTTCCTCTAGGCTGGACTATTGTAATTCATTATTATCAGGTTGTCCTAAAAGTTCCCTAAAAAGCCTTCAGTTAATTCAAAATGCTGCAGCTAGAGTACTAACGGGGACTAGAAGGAGAGAGCATATCTCACCCATATTGGCCTCTCTTCATTGGCTTCCTGTTAATTCTAGAATAGAATTTAAAATTCTTCTTCTTACTTATAAGGTTTTGAATAATCAGGTCCCATCTTATCTTAGGGACCTCGTAGTACCATATCACCCCAATAGAGCGCTTCGCTCTCAGACTGCAGGCTTACTTGTAGTTCCTAGGGTTTTTAAGAGTAGAATGGGAGGCAGAGCCTTCAGCTTTCAGGCTCCTCTCCTGTGGAACTAGCTCCCAATTCAGATCAGGGAGACAGACACCCTCTCTACTTTTAAGATTAGGCTTAAAACTTTCCTTTTTGCTAAAGCTTATAGTTAGGGCTGGATCAGGTGACCCTGAACCATCCCTTAGTTATGCTGCTATAGACTTAGACTGCTGGGGGGTTCCCATGATGCACTGAGTGTTTCTTTCTCTTTTTGCTCTGTATGCACCACTCTGCATTTAATCATTAGTGATCGATCTCTGCTCCCCTCCACAGCATGTCTTTTTCCTGGTTCTCTCCCTCAGCCCCAACCAGTCCCAGCAGAAGACTGCCCCTCCCTGAGCCTGGTTCTGCTGGAGGTTTCTTCCTGTTAAAAGGGAGTTTTTCCTTCCCACTGTAGCCATGTGCTTGCTCACAGGGGTCGTTTTGACTGTTGGGGTTTTACATAATTATTGTATGGCCTTGCCTTACAATATAAAATGCCTTGGGGCAACTGTTTGTTGTGATTTGGCGCTATATAAAAAAAAAATTGATTGAATTGATTGAATGTCGAAGGGCAGATGGTAGTTGATTTTGTAAAAAGGTTGAAAATGGCTGTGGTGAATACCTACTTTAAGAAAAGGGATGAGCACAGGGTGACATATAAGAGTGGAGGAAGGTGCACACAGGTGGACTACATTCTTTGTAGGAGATGCAAAAGTACTGCCAATGTGGTGAGGTAAACAGCTCGAAAGGTACTGGGTGTGACATCTGGACAGTGGAAGGAGACAAGGAGACTTGGTGGTGGAAATGTACAGTATCTGGAATGTTGAGAAAAAGTTCCATGAGAAACAGTTCACTCTGAAAATTCAGAACCAAGAATCTGCCACCAGCAGTTTGCATCATGGCATCACTTCGTCCCGTCCACAGGCCCAAAGTACTTGCCAAGTTTGATCAAATATGTTATATGTTGTTAACACACATAGAAACAGTCACATAGAAGCCAACATCAACACGGTAATTAGGAAAAATAGAAAATTCTATTTTATTGCAACTTTTAAGACATTATTGTTATCATTATTAACAACCCCATTATAATGAAGCAAACAAATGAGCGAAATGCTTTATTGTCGCTGACGGTATCAAACCATGCCATTCGCTTACTTGCATGACTGACTTGGATAACCAGCTAAATCAAATAACAAAGGAAGGGTTTTACCAAGGCAATTATCAGAACAGTCCTGATGAATACATCCGCCTCTTGACTTCTGTGTTGTGAAAGTGTAGGAACACGGACCCACAACAGGGGGCGCAAATGAACGGACAATGGAGGAAGTCAAATAACAACACTTTACTGTTGTGAAAAAGCACAACAAACACAACAGATTACAACAATAGACAAAGAAGTCAATTCACAAAATGTGTCACGTGGGCAGGCTCGAAGATAAGAGACGTCTGTCCAAAGCAGAACCGGAACCACACGTTTTCCTCCGCCACCGAACCCCGGGAATACTGGAGCCGCCAAGTCCCAAACTCCCAGGTGGCCACTGCCTCCGCGTGTCGAATCTGGTACTGCTGGCGAGGAACAAAAACAGTTAAATGTGGGTGCGTTTGCACCCAGCAACCCGTATGGCGGGAAAACCACCTCCACCTCTCGTCGGAAGAATGTCTGCTATTTAACGCACAAAAGTAACAAAGTGTTAATGTCGAAAAAAGACAACACAGTCGGCTAAGTACGGTACCTTGAAGGTAGAGCGATATCTCGGCAAAGAGGTGGAGATGTCGTCCTGCTGATATACCACTGCTGATCAGATGATTGGTGACAGCTGTCGTAGGCGATAAGTGACAGCTGTCACCCCGGCTGCTCCTGTGAGGCGGCAGCGCCCTCTGGTGCCTGGAGCCCGCACTCCAGACAGGGCGCCCTCTGGTGGTGGTGGGCCAGCAGTACCTCCTCTTCAGCGGCCCACACAACATTCTGTTTAACAAAAGCAGAGGGAGCCTTCTCACGCTGTCTTTCTTATCGCCCTGTCAAGCCGGCGCATCTGATCCCACACTGCGCTCTCCAGCAGAAAGGGCACCACTCGTTAATGCCACCAACCTGGCAATAATTCACAGAGCCTTGTCACAAGGCCACATGGAGTCCCAATGGTAGCCCTTTGCTCAAGAACTAAAGAAGGCTTCCCCCACTTATTGGTGTTAATTGCTGCCATCATGACTGCTGCGCGCAGGAAATAGTAAAAAAACAAACCAACAAATAGGAAATGTACACATTGAGCAGGATGTGAAGGACTGAACTGCAGCTTCTGCTTTGTAGCTCGATGCATGTCATATCATTACATGCTTTGTGATGCATTAATGTAAATTTATTGCATTTTTGATTAAAACAAGCTGCCACGGCTAGACTTAGCCAAGTCAAGCTACACAGAGTGCAGTGAGCCAGACAGGAAGTCGTCACACAAATGGCATCGTGAATCTCTTGAAATGTTAAAACACCCAGATTGTAATTCACTTCATTATTAAGAACAGGAACTACTCAGCCACATGGGGTGTGCAGCCAGTACATTCTGAGTGCCGGCCCCAAGCCCAGATAAATGAGGAGGGTAGAGGGTGGAAGAGCGTTAACTTTAAAGTTTGTCAAATCCCAGCCACAGGAGGTATGCAACCAAGCCCGGATAAATGAGGAGGGTTGCGTCAGGAAGGACAACTGGTGTAAAACAAGCCAAAATACAGATGTAGAGTACAAATTGAATTTCCATACTGGATTGGTCGAAGCCCAGGTTAACAATGACCGCCAATGGTGCCTTTGCTCAGCAGGGTGCCGGAAGAAATTGGGCTACTGCTGGGCGAAGAAGAAGCAGAGGAGGAAAATGTGTCGACAGACAGCGGGAGAAGCAGAAAACTAGAAGGGTGGAAGTGGGAGTCAGGACTTTGAATGCTGAAGGTATGACTGGTAAAGTCAGAGAGTTGGCTGATATGATGGAGAGCAGAAAGGTAGACATATTGTGTCTGCAAGAGACCAAGTGGAAGGGAAGTAAGAGCAGGAGCATAGGTGCTGGGTTCAAGTTATTGTATCATGACCCCAACACCATTTTCCTTCCTATCATGAAGACAGGAAGGGAAATGGTGTTGGGGTCATTTTAAAAGAAGAATATGTTAAGAGTGTGTTGGAGGTTAAGCGAGTGTCCAACGGGGTGATGAGTGTGAAAGTGGAAATTGAAGGGGTGATGATGAATATCATCAGTGCATATACCCTACAGGTAGGTTAGCCTCCGCTCGTGAACTACATTGAAATTCTATCACCAAACTGACAATTTATACAATAAATAGGGAAGGCGGCCGGGGGGCGGGGGTGAGCTCCTCCAGCATTTTGTTAATTTTCTCCCATGGAACAGAGTAACCGTGGCATAGATCTGTCATAAAACCTCTGTGAACACAATTGCGCACGGTGTGGCATCTACGACCAATCTGAGCACAAACCAAGTTGAAATTCTATTACCAAACTCATCACTTATATATTAACTAACCCAAAACTTCAAGAGCTTTACCATTTTGCTCATGGTTAAGGTATTGCAACTGGGGCAGTGTGACATCACTTGAATGCAATATTCCATTCATAGGATCCTGTCATCTGGACTAACCAATCCAGACAATGGTGTGTGTGTGTGTGTGTGTGTGTGTGTGTGTGTGTGTGTGTGTGTGTGTGTGTGTGTGTGTAGTATTCTACAGATAAACTAAATGCGTTTGAAATAGTACAACTGACATCAATTGCCATGAATGAAAGATTCTCTGCAGCTTTTAAAACGATTAGAAAGCAATTGACTTCAAAAATAGAATGAATCCCTCAAGAAATGCTTTCTCCTCTACCTCCGGGCAAACACATAACATTAAACTCGTGTCTTTTGCAACATGTGACGATCTTGTAAAGTTCAAAAGGTGAAAACGAAACTTTCCTTTTTGTGCGTGCGCATGCTGCACACACCAGGGAGCCGTGCAACACGAGCTCGGTTGTGCGTTGGTGTGCTAAGATTATATAAATGCATCGTCTCTGCTTCAAACGGGTCTGTGTTTTCAAGTGGGGGTTTGGGAAATATTTGAAATAATGAGGTTAGGCTCAACAGTTGTTCCAGTGCTCCGTTTGGAGGATTAAGGTAGTTTTCAAACTGTTACATTAACGTGACAGAAAGGTCAGACTCTGAAAATAACCTTCCCTGGATACTCCTGGTTAGCAGATGTTTAATTAATTGGATTACACATTCTAATTAATATAAAGGTGTTTGTGCTACTACACTCCACCACTGCTTTGTGTTCATATTGACTTCTTGGTGGAAAATAATGTGTCGTGAAACATATTGATTTACTGTTGTGGTTCTTACCCAATATCCCTCAATCTAACTAATTTCTTTCTGCTTCATTAGATCTGCATTTAGACTTGAGATAAACACTTAACATCTGCTGGATTTTGGTTAAGTAAGAGCCAAGCAAACGGGACCAAATGGAATTAAACAGTATTAACCTCCAGGAGAGACAATAAGATCTTTTTTATTGTGAAAATTATTTCAGCAATAATATTTTAAGCATATAATAAGCCAGTGATGAAACACATACACTAAAAAACAAAAAAAAAAAAACAAAACAAAAAAAAAAAACTGATGCATTGGATGAACTCAATTCAATTATGTGCCGGATTTCCATCTAATGAATATGTTTCCCCAACTCAAATAAAGCACATCCATGCAAGATAATTTAATTTAATTTAGTTGGAACTACATATATTTATTAGATGGAAAACTTGCACGTAATTGAAATGAGTTCATCCAATGAGTCATTTGTGTGATACACTCAAAAAAACTGAGTTATTGGATTGGATTTAAATGTATGTAGTCCCAACTCAATTAAATTACATTATCTTGCATGGTTGTGTTTTATTTGAGATGGGGCTGGAAATCCTGCACGTAATTGAAATTAGTTCATCCAATGAGTCATTTGTTTGTGTGATACACTCATAAACTGACTTATTGGATTGGATTTAAATGTATGTAGTCCCAACTCAATTAAATTACATTATTTGCATGGATGTGTTTTACTTGAGTTGGAGCTGGAAATCCTGCACATAACTGAACTGAGTTCATCCAAAGAGCCATTTTTTTTAGTGTATAGGCACCTGGTTCCTAGTTTGAAGTCCAAGGCCACCTTGGGTGGAAGAAGGCACCAAAACTCCTCAAGGGGTGCCCAAGGTTGTAAAAAAAGTATACATGTCATACAACCATAATAATCACAATCAAAATCAAATTTATTGCCAAGTAAGTGTTCACATACAAGGAATTTGATCTGGTGTCATTGGTGCATAAACAACAATAGAAAGAAGGGGAAAACACTTCTGTAAGAAGTAACTGGTGCATAAACAACAATAAAAAGAAAGGGGAAAAATACTTCTGTAAGAAAGGAGTCAAATAGACAAATGGGGGTCTCTGGCATTAATGGCAGTAACACACTTATTTGACAATCAAAACTAATTAAAAGCATTTTACTTGGATGAACCAAAGGCAAAATGGGGAAAAGACTGCTAGTTCCCTTGCAAGGATGAACGCGGCCTGTTGGGGCTCCATCTTTCTTAGATATAATTAGGGGTGCTCCAAGGAAAAAATGTTGGTTCACATTTCTTGGTTATTTATATCGGCTCACAAGTTAGCCAACCCATTCATTGCCATTTCCTTAAGAATCACTGGGTTTTGGGTCATTCAACTCACTATTGGTTATCCCATCCATTGTACTGTAAGTTCTGACTCCTTGGAGCTCTTTCTATCATTTATCCATCAACGGGACTTTTGTTGTGGCACAGGGGAATTCATGGAGGTGTTATACATTTGCAATGTACCAACCTGAAAAGTCAGCCTGTTTAAGTCAGTCCTCTAATTCCCTAAGCTGGCTCCTTGACATGCCTTTTTTTTTTGCTCCTGCAAGGCTGTGTCGCCACGTCAATGCTTTTTATTTGCCGATGTGTAGCTACAGTAGCGATACAGTAAGACAGGAAGAATTGTACCCTACGGACTTGGACCTTCATTCTCCTGCAAAGATGTCGGCATCACCAAACACTTCTGTCCATCATCCTCATGACTCCATAAGTTCTTCCCAGAAATCACTCAATCTCAAAGGCCAAGGACCCAGAGATATGAATCTCACCACCAGCATAAGTGAATGTTCATTGTGATTCAGTGGGACGCTAAGCTTATGAATATGGAAACTGTACAAGAATATAATTTTGTTTTTAGAACATTTGCATTGCAAATCTGCTTTACCAAGTTGCACTAAATATGTAAGACTGCCATATCCACAAAGATCAAATCAGAGTATTCCTTTAGAGGTTTTGTTAGGTATATATTATTGTTTAAATATTCAGAGTCCATCGGCGACTCCCGTGTGCCTGTCTGATATGCAGACTGGGTAATATAAGCTTGTAAAACTTCCACACTGGCATCTCACTGTTCTACAAATACTTTTAAATCTTTTAAAATGCAGTGCCATCATCACATCAGAAACCTTTTGCCATCCACTTTAGAAAAAACCAAGAGGTGCCGAAATGATGGGCTAAGTGTACATACTGTGTCTCCCAAAGTGGTTTTTCATTGTGGCATTACTCAAACCAGCAGTGCTACTGAAACTGTGTACCCTGCTATGTTTAATAGAATGACTAAAGGATGAAGACTTTGAATTGTGGAAGGTCTGTTATGAGAGACAAATCCAACGTTTAACATCAAAGGGAATTTATGTGGTTTGATTTCTCGCAATGTCCCATTAGACAATACAGTGTGCAAACAATACGTTACAATCAGTGGTGGAATCAGCGAATCCGATAACAGATAATTATTAAAGCTAATGTTTTTGAAAGCGGATTCGCTTTTCAGATAAGTTTTAAAACAATCATAGGACTAAATATCTTCCGAAAAATTTAGTTTGGAAAACTTACAGTCTGATAACATTTTTTTTAAAATGTTATCGGATGCTGGTAAAGTGAGCAAAGTTTAACAGTCAAAAACGTTTGTAAACCCTAAAATCAAAGTCTAGTTTTAGTCCATCCGGTTGTGTGTTTGTGGCAGACTGGCTGCCTGTTGCTTGTTGATGACGTCGTCATTAAGCGCAAAACATGATTGGCCGGTTGAGCATTGTGGGTAGTGTAGTTCAGCATCACTTTCTATGCTACAGTGAGTGAGTCCGCTCGACACAAAAACAAAACGGACTAATTTGAACATTGTTTTATTTTATTTATTTGTGGCTGTAATTTAATCACCAAGACTTGGTGGGGGAGAGGAGCTCTCACGGTGCAGTTGTGTACAGAGGGACTTTTCTTCACCGTTTAGACACTGGTTTGGATTTGTTTAAAAAGGATGCTTTATGTGGATTATTTATTCAGATGAATCCCACTGAAACTAACAGGTAAGAATTTATTTTGTGTCTTTTATTCTGCCAATCAATGCATTAATGGATGTATTTTAAGCCGCAGGGTTCAAAGCGTGTGAAAAAAGCAGCAGCTTTTAGTTTGTAAATGACAGTGTATCTAATACCGAGATAAACTGTTGTATGGCTGGGGGGGCCTGGCTGCCTTTTTGTTTCTGTCTTTTGTTTTTCCTTCCAGGTGGCTTGCATTTGGGACTGAGTGGCTGTGTTGCTGAGTTTATCAGGACCTCACCCTGATCACCTGAGGCTGATCACCTGTGGCTCATCAGGACTCACAGCTGTGGTGCATCTGCATGGATTGGAACATGGTGGCATTTAAGACTGGAGTGCACAGTGTGTATTTGCCAGAGACTCGACCTTGTGACCAGACGGGTGAGATCGTCGTCTCGGGAGCCATCTCATCATCAGTGGATGCAGAGAACGTCCAGGTTTGAAGCAAGGCCATGAATACTAATGAATGCTTTTCACAGAAAAAAAAATCATTTAAAAATGTACGAAAATGTAAGGCACAAAAAGTCATACAAATTTTTACATATTTTTCAGCAAAATTTGTAAATATTCCACCTATTCCTCTGTCAGGAGACTGTGAGGATGGCAGCGACAACAAGATGCACTAAATCATATTATAGTTATTGTTCTTCAAACTTTAACTCTAACTCGCATTTGTGATGCTAAATGTGAAACAAGCATTGCGCATGCATGTGGAAACTTGTAAGAATATTCTCCAACTATAGCACTACCTTTTATTATATTATTGTATAAAACACGTCTTGAGAATATGTTGAACTGCTTTGGAGCTACAGAAAAATGTCGCTCATATTCTCCACCTGCATAGCCGCGGCAGCCTGCGGCCTGCACAGCGTTCACAAATCAGCGCGCGGCTGACACAGAGGTCAGGGAAGCAAGGGAATAGAGGAATAGCATTAGCTCAAAGTCAGAAACAAGCAACCAGCTTCAGAGAACCAATCGAAGTCAGTCATATGCATCAGCACCTTCTTCTCCTCAACACCACCACCAAAGCAAAACCCGAAAGCACTGGAACAACAAGGCCAATGCATGTGTTTCTGCTACACACTGACGACTTCTGGGTTTGACATTAAAAGACAGTTTAGAATGTCAGATTTTATTACCTAATATTAAAACCAAAGAAGTGTTCATACAGAACATAGCAAAAAAAAAAAAAAATGATGCTATGCGGAGCAAAAAATATAAATAGGCAACAGAAACACCAGAGAGCTGTGAATATCTACATTTCCACCGTAGGAACTTCCTACTCGTCCTAGGGTCCACAACTCCCAGTATTAAGGAGAGCATGTTGAAGTTGTTTATACATTTATGACAGGCTGTATGTTCCAATAAAGCAGGTTAAGGAATGTTACAAAATGTGACAATTAAAAAAACATTTAATTTTGGTGAATTACCATTATTTGTTGATTATCAGTTCAACAGATTTATAGACAACAGTACAATTAAAGCGATTAATGGTGCATGTCAGCAGAATCATAGGTTTTATTTTTGTAAATTTAACAAAACTGTTAAATTTAACAGTTTGTTAGCTATTTGAAAGTATGACATTTATTTGTGAACTTTAAAAATCAGTCTGGGGTTGTAATATACACCATCAAATAAGGTAAAGAGGTTAACACCAGTGGACCCTAGGACTAGTGAAACCTAGGACCAGTGGACCCTCCCTGAACTCACCTCTACTTACAACATATCCTGAACGTTTACAGAAACAGCCCTAAAATTGTCCTTCTCAGCTGTCATGTCTCATTTTCAGTCTGTTTGCTAGCTACCATTAGCATGCAATCATTTAGTGCAGTTCACAGAAGATAAATGCAGGAGTAGCTTAAGCTTTTTTTATTTGACTTCCTACTAGCTTGCAAAATCTTAAAATGTTTGTAAGCCACTATTTGCTCACCTGATTCCAGATTTCTCGATGGCATGTCTTTCATCACAAAATTAGTGGTTGAACAAAAAAGCAGTGAGTCTGTTCTCTATGCATCCCTGGTGCATGACTGTCCATTTTGTGTCCTCGTACACTCATAGTTCTAGCTCAACCTGTATACTTTCTCTTGGCACTGTGTCACCAAGTGTTTAATTCTGTATCCAGGAGCAAACAAACTCTATTCTGTACTCTTTAAATGTATTTCTGTGTTAGCTGTTATCAACATAAATACTAACAACGTCTTTCACACATGGTGTTATCTATTTAATAGTGTTGTGTGTGTGCACTCAACTTGACACTGTGTGGACACCCATATGCCCACAAATGAGTCAAATGTGGGGACTCGTATTACATCTTGCGTGCAAACAGTAGCATTTCGAGTGTCACCTAGTTTCATGTTTATTTCTCCATTGAGCCCAGTGACAATACATCATAATGTGAGGTAAACAACTAATGCTTACATTTCCAGCACATTCAGATGGCCCAAAATATGTTTCTGCACACAAACTATGCAAACATGTTATTCATGCCCCTTTAAATATGAGGGAGAATGTCAGTTTATTGTCTTGGTATTTCAAGGTGTTTAACCGGGGCCATTGTGTTCATAGAAAAAGCCTCACAGCTGAAACACAACAATCATGCAAACTACTCATTGTAAAACATGACATTAACTTGGCAGTGATGTGATTCATGTTCAGTTTATCTATTTCAGCAAACATCAAGGGCAATAATTATGCTAAATTATGTGTTAATCAACACTTGTTGAACTAATCACCTATGCCAGGGATAAAGTCAAGTGTCTTTGATGAAAGGCCAATAGACGTCGGGGGGAGGTATAGTGCAGCAGCTAAGAGAATATTTAGAGCAAAATCTTGCAAATGGTGATACAAGCATTAAATCCGGCACAAATACTACTCTTTTGAAAAAACTGACTAGCCACTTGAATTTTCAATATGTGCCAGGTAGGGGTCAATTGAAGAATTACGCAGGGGTCAAAATCAAAAATGCTCCAATCACATTGAAAACTATACTATATTATTTGTCTGATCATAACAATTCCAAAAAGGTATAGTTTGGACTATTTATGACTGAATGTTCTGGGGTTATGGAGTAAAAACAGCAAAAATGGTGGCAAAGGTCAGTTTCAGTTTATACAGGGGTCAAAAGTTAAAGTTGCTCCAATTTTGGTAAAAAAAAAAAAAAATGATGCAAATTATTGGCTGAGCTAATAGGATTAATAAATGGAATAGTTTTGACTGTGTTGAATGCTTGGTCTCCAAAGTAAAGGTCAAACAAGGTCTTTGTCACCAAAACAAACACCATGTTATGTGTCGACGCAGGGTTGAGGAGCGGACCTGTGTCTGACGGAATCCAGCGCTAAAATAACCAGAAAGCGGTTCCAATAACAAAACAATTTATTTTTTCCACCCTCTGGTGCATAACAAAGTGTATGAACAAAAGATGCGTCAGTCTGGTGGAGTGAAGGCTGGCACGCTCTCCAGCGCCTAAAAGGATCGAAGCCCGGCGCTTCTGGACTCACTTTACCGCCAAACACCCCCCAGGTGGACACGACAAACCGACTCTCTGCGAAGGATAGAAAAGGTGAGGTAAGTCAGCAGCTACAACCAATATCCTTCAAAAGGCACACACTATCAGCAACACATTCAGGTCTGCATTTAAGCTTTATGTAAATGAGCAGCTTCTCACAACAGGTGGAGGATTACCACTCCGCACGCCACGGCAGCGAGAAGCGAGCTGCACAACTCTCATCACAATTCAAATCTACAGCGTAACAAAATACCAAGTTACTATCAACAATTAGTCAAACAATTAATCACCTCAGATGTGTGCTGACAGCATGTGTCCCTCACCCTTCTTCCTTCACAGGCACGATGTGTCAAACCCAGGCGCGGTCCTCAGCGTCTCACAAACGAACATCACAAGGTTGAGTTCCTGGCAATTCTGCTTGAATCACACATGGCTTAAATGCAGAACACCATCTCATTATCTGCTTCAGCTGAAAGTCTTTAAGGTTGCACTTGAGCACCATCCACAGGTGCTGCACATAACGTTGATGAGGGTGAAGGACTCTTCAGCCAGCACCTTCTCCACAGACAAATCAGTTTTCATACCACCTGGAGAAAAGAAAAGAACACCAAAATGTCCAGCCACACCCCCCCAACACACAACAGTACCCCCCCTGTAACGGGAAGCCTCCCGGCGACCGAACAGACCAGGTCCGAGAACAGCACCTCCCTCCGGGGTCCTCGTCAGGAAGCAGACAGCATAACGCTCCCAAGGTCCACCACAGACAGCAGGACAGGGCACCGCAGCTGGAAGGCCGGCTGGCATCAACAAAAACCCCAAAACAGTCCCTAGTACAATCCAACATACAAAAAAAAACATAAAACCCACCCAAAACCTCCCCAGGGGACCGTCCCATCCAACCCCGGGAAGAAAAGAAAAACTCCCAAATGCAAAAACCCAACACAGCCCCACAAACACAATACAAACATAAATGCATAAAAGAAAAATAACAAACAACCCCCCCAGAACGACTTGCAGAGCCCAACACCCCCCAGAAGGCCTTTACCGCCGGTTCCAGGAGGAATAGCCAGAACCGGAATCCCACAAAGGTCCCCAGGTACACATGGAGCAAACGGTGCCCCCCAGAGGACCGTACCATCAAACCCCAGGAGGCACCCTCCCCACAACCCCGGAACCCCAGACCCGGCCACACTTGGCTAGTCGGCAGCACAAACCAATTCCCCCCAGAGGACCGTCCCATCAACCCTGGAGGTGGAACCCGGAAGGAAACAAAACAAAATCAAAGTCCAACCCCCGGAGGACTACCCTAAACAACCCCGGGGGCAAATAAAACAACCGTTAAACCCTGTTACCTTCCCCGGCACCCCAAAAGACCCCAGGTCCCTCCCAGAGCCCCTCGGCGGCTCAATTTTGGCGAACGGCACAAAACATCAAGCAGGGGAAGGGAACAGGAAAAACTAACCCAGCCCCAACCCCTAGGCGCAGAGGAAAACCGGAAATACGTCCGGTGCCCCAACTCGACCATACCCCAGCCTCTCGGGAGGGGTGGAACTACCGAAATGGCGAACAGCAACAGATCGGCCCACCCCTCCGACTAAGGTATGTTCCCGCTGCACCACACCCCGGCAACACCAATGACGAATGGTACAAAGGCCCACCGAGGCTGGAGTGGAACCGGGCCCTAACCAAACCAAGAAAAACGCCCCTAACAACCCCCCCCTAGGTGCAGAGGTCTTCTGAGAACGCTCAGCGTGACCAACCTGCACCACCCCACAACCCACAAGATGAACGGTCTTGGGGCAAGTGAGGTTGGGGTTAGGGAAGTAGGGAAATAAAAAACAACAAAACAAAACGACCCCAGACCCAAACAGAAAATACCTAAATACACATAAAAAAACAACGATCAAGTGAGTCCAGACGGGCTTCTAACCGCCTATCGTTCACTCCACCAGACACGCCTCTGACTCCCCAAACAAATTATAACCCCTATTCAAAGAAGCAAAACATTAGCCCATACAAGTTTTTTTTTTTGTGTGTGTGTGTGTATTATTTCGCCTGTCCCAGAACACCTGGAGATATGTCACCATTATTTTTCTTGACGCTTATATGTCGGGGCAATACAGCGGTCTCAGCTCGTCCGAGCTGCATGGGCTCGTCTGCAAGAGGAGCCAGAGGTCCCGTCGGAGGAGCCTCAGTGGGGTGAAGAAGAGGCGGCCCAGATCTGTGTCGGGGAAAGCCCCGAGACAAAAAAACCCGTTCTGATGGCCGCCCTCTTTCGCGTCCACACTCCTTCATCCGATCATCTAGACGAATCACCAACGATATTAGCTCATCTAAATCGTTTGGCTCGTCACGGACTGCCAGCTCGTCTTTTAATGACTCATTTAACCCATCTACAAACACTCCTCGTAAAGCTGCGGCATTCCAACCTGACTGAGCAGAAAAAGTCCGGAAGTCCACGGAATACTCCGCCGCACTCCGCCTCCCCTGCTTGCATCAAAAATGAAGCACAAGCTTCAACGTCTCCCGCATAAGGCTCCGGATGACAAATAATCAGTTCGGACGCCGAATCTCTGGGTGACGGAGTTATCTGCACCGGTATCGATGGTGCCGCAGCTGGAGCAGCAGGAAGCGGAACGGCTTGCGCTGCAAGCTCCGTAACACGGCCGTCTGTTTGTTTAATTTGGTTTGCGAGATGCTGTAATTGCTCCCATATTTTCTCCAAGTGTTCTTGTACTCTTTCGGCGAAAGGAACCGCCTCTGCCGCTGGGTCCATTATGGAATGGCCGGGAACTACTGTTATGTGTCGACGCGGGTTGAGGAGTGGACCTGTGTCTGACGGAACCCAGCGCTAAAATAACCAGAAAGCGGTTCCAATAACAAAACAATTTATTTTTTCCACCCTCGGTGCATAACAAAGTGTATGAACAAAAGATGCGTCAGTCTGGTGGAGTGAAGGCTGGCACGCTCTCCAGCGCCTAAAAGGATCGAAGCCCGGCGCTTCTGGACTCACTTTACCGCCAAACACCCCCCAGGTGGACACGACAAATCGACTCTCTGCGAAGGATAGAAAAGGTGAGGTAAGTCAGCAGCTACAACCAATATCCTTCAAAAGGCACACACTATCAGCAACACATTCAGGTCTGCATTTAAGCTTTATGTAAATGAGCAGCTTCTCACAACAGGTGGAGGATTACCACTCCGCACGCCACGGCAGCGAGAAGCGAGCTGCACAACTCTCATCACAATTCAAATCTACTGCGTAACAAAATACCAAGTTACTATCAACAATTAGTCAAACAATTAATCACCTCAGATGTGTGCTGACAGCATGTGTCCCTCACCCTTCTTCCTTCACAGGCACGATGTGTCAAACCCAGGCGCAGTCCTCAGCGTCTCACAAACGAACATCACAAGGTCGAGTTCCCGGCAATTCTGCTTGAATCACACATGGCTTAAATGCAGAACGCCATCTCATTATCTGCTTCAGCTGAAAGTCTTTAAGGTTACACTTGAGCACCATCCACAGGTGCTGCACATAACGTTGATGAGGGTGAAGGACTCTTCAGCCAGCACCTTCTCCACAGACAAATCAGTTTTCATACCACCTGGAGAGCAAAGAAAAGAAAAGAACACCAAAATGTCCAGCCACACCCCCCCAACACACAACACACCAAAACAAATGCATAATTTTGGCAGGCAGAATGTAAAAGAAAAAGGGTTATGAAAGCTTCCAAATACGATAAGGACCAACTCCACACACAGGATGTAAAGGAAAATTAATAAGATAAGAAGCAAACTTATGAAGTATAATAGCAGTGCAAGGCATCAAGGGACTGCACGCAATCTGCGGCAAACTTTTATCCTACAACTTCAGATGACAGTTTTTAATCAGAAAAGAATGAGGGTGTTGATACAGTAGTCACATTTTGAAGAACTGATTTATTTAGTTAATTTGAGTATCCTGTGAGCACCTAAGCACAAACTATATCTGTTGTTATCCTGTGAAAAGCATGAATGCATCGTCCATCAGCTCAGTACCAGGTAGCACTTCCTTGCACTCAAACACATCCACCGGCCAAAGTCAAACCTCCAGGAATCAGGTCTATATATTGGTAAACCAAGACACTATCATTTGGATCGGCAAATTATTTACAGTTGAAAAAAATGATCCGGGGAAATTAGTCTTGCTTAAATTTTAGTGGATGTAACCACTGAGCAGGTAGCTCAGTGGTTAAGGCATTGGGCTACCATTATGAAGACCTGGGTTCAATTTCCAGTCATGTTACTTGTATGTTTCCTTGGAAAAAGACACTTCATCTGCATTTTCTCAGTCCACCCAACTGTAAATGGGTACCAGCCTTGGTTCTATAATTTTATAATGGTTAAATTTTGTTTTGAATATGATTCTCGGAAGATGACGGCCTGTATATCTGTGACAAACCAGCATGTGAAGCTCATGGTTAGATTAGATTCGACAGAACATTATCGATCCCTTAGGAAGACCCCCTCAGGGAAATTGACGATGGCCTGTGAATGTGACCTAACATGCCGTATGATGATCCAGCATGTATACGTGCCTCAGTGTTGAGGACCCAATGGCTGGCGAAAGCCAAGGAGACGTTCACATTTCACCTGGCTGCAGCAGATACATGGTGACTTTCGAGAGGTGGCGATGGTTGGGTTGGCTGCCATCCAGAACTCAAGGTTATTCCACGATATAACGGATGAGACAATTTGAGACATTTACTGACCAAACTATAGAAAAACAGGCATTTAAAGAGCTTGTCTTTAAAAAGAAAGAACTTAATGAATTAAAACTGTGTTGTAAAAAGGTATTGCATGCGTGACTATTTCTGAGTGTTTATGTTGCCATGCCCATTACGAGCGATCACTTCATTTTTCACAACTTCACTGGCAGGCAATGTGCTAATACATAATTTACACCACTGCAAACAACCTCAAATTAGACAGTGAAAATAGTTTTGGGAACACATGAATGTTTAAACAAGAGTCACTGAACCTCCTTGGCATTCGGAGTGGCCTTTCCGCCGCTGTCTGTTAGCGTCCAATCTACTGTCACGACGAGGTGACAGCATTTGGCTCAGTGCAAATTCAGCACAAAAAAGTATAGGCCTTTGAGTTGGTGTGAGGCGTCATTTGTTTCTCTGCTGACACCTTTCCACACCGATCCAAATGAGCAAGACGCTTCACGTTTCGGTGCCAAATGCCAGGCTGCTGTCATCTGTAGAAGTGGGCGAGCGAATTGTAAACCATCTCTTTGTATTTTTGGCAGAGCATTTGCATGCTTTGGCAATGGTCCCCTGCAAGCTCCGCATACAGGGATTTGGGTTGCATATCCACAATGTCCGTTCGCGCACAAACTCGTCTGTTATCTGTGCCGCAGAGGGCATTTACGTCAAACGTAAATGAAACAAGAAAATAAATGTCTCTCAGAATGTTTCCATCCTTCATCTCTGGGCATACTGTAGATGATTGTTGATAATGAATCAGTTTTACACACATGGTTTTGCAGTTTTCATTAAAAAGTCTATTGAGTCTTTGATTAGTTGTAATTCAGATGCACCTCATTCACACCCCTTCTAGTCATCTATATATGACTGCCTCCACTGCATATCTACTTTTTCTATACTCCACTCTATTTCCATCTTCTTTGTAGGGTCCGATGGGGATCGGCACATCTATGGACCTAGGGTAGATCCTCGACAAGGCCCTCAAGCTCAACTATTCCAACATTGATAAAGCTTCTAAAAAAGTACCAGCTTGTTTCGGTATCATGGTCAACTCCTCTCACTCAGCTTATAGATACTTTCACATCTACCTCATTTGGTTCGGACTTTTTAACATTTTAATTTGGTCTGAGAGGTGTCAAAGCCCCCCAGCCGATTTTGAGTCCAACCAAAAAAAGGTTCTTTGTATAGTCCAAATCAAACCATTGTTCATTTTGTTTAAACTATAGCATTGTTTTTTTTTTTAGTGATTATTACAACTTTCACACCAATTATGGAAAATTCAAGCAAATTACACTTTCATCATTCACTTTACTGATCTTGTCCACGTCTTACCTGGTTATTTTCCCCTTTCTTCTTTCTTGGCAGCAATGACCATTTTAGTAGGAGATGGTTCCTTTGCTAAACTGGAACAGATCACGTCTGGGCGCACGCACTGGTCCATCCACCACATCACGGAACCAGCTTGGGTCTTGAATGGCAACCACCCATGGACACAACTGTTCCCTCCTCATCTCCTGAAAGCAACCATCTATCTACAACAGCTATGTAAAACCTGACCGTCTCATTGGCCTTCGTCAACCACTTGGGTCCTCAACACTGAGCTGGATCATGCATGGAAAAATGCACCACATACCCAAAAGTGATACTCCTCATAGTGTCCCTAAGCAACTGTTCATTTGACACAAAGTCCTTTGAGTGATACCCAAAGATCAAGTCTCACTAATATACAGTAGGACCCAAAAGACCTGGACTTTTATTCTCCTGCAAAGATATCAGCATCATCAACCACCATCGTCTATTGACCTCATGTGTCCATAAGCTCTGGCAAGGCATCTCTCAATCTCAAAGGCCAAGGACCCAGAGACATGAATGTCACTGCTGAGATATGTGAATGTCTCCCCAAGTTCAATACTTTCACTCCATACTGACACACTTTTTGTTATGAAGTTTGCAGTCTTTGCTAATGGTTGTAAGATTACACTAGAAATAATATTACCACAGCAACAAATTTAACTGAAGTAAATCTACATACAATTTTCGCTGTTGGGTTCAACTGATGCCATTGTTACATGTTCCATCTACAAATCTACAAAAGTTCAAGTTTAGGGAGCTGTGACTTGTGGGTTGAAATGCATGTGTATGTGTAACATCTTTGGTTGCACCACACAACTGAGGAGAATAAAACCAAATTGAAACGAAAAAACCCCCAAAATAAAACGTCGTCCTAAACCTTGACCGCAAACACGCCCCTGGTTTTTACCACACTTACATAATGATAATGCTTAATTATTTGAGAACACAACTTCAGATACACAAATAAATTTATTTTAGGTAACATTTTAGTGTTCTCAGGACATTCTTAAGTCAGCTCGAATTATCTCATTAGCTAGTAGGCAAACAGTGATGCACTTCACCAGCCGTGTGTGTGTGTGTGTCGGGGGGTGGTTGTGGAATTTGGCACACTCACGCCAATGTGTGTTGCTAGGTTACGCCATACTTGTGGGGCACTTAGAGAATTTTCACAAACAGGTCGAATGTGGTCTCCTGCTCTCTACTCTCGTGCTGAGAGCGTGAATAGCCACACCTTTTCTAAGTATCCAGCGAGCAGTGTTACATGTTCATGTGCGACACCTGGAATTTGGCCTACACCTCCCGAGTGAGGAGTCAAATGAGCACTCAATGTCTTTCGGCCACTGGTGTGCGAATGTATAGAAAACTATGTATCTTTGAACTGTTGTTGGTGCTGAGGGTTTTTCAAGGATGCTTTGTTGTCTGTCAGAAAATTGGAATAAGCCTTTCATGTATGCATGGGAGGGAGCCCCCTCATGGAGGCCGCCATGTTGCACTACCATCTTGATACAGAAGCCCAAAAGGAACATAATTTTTTACGTCTTCTGCATTTTGCAGCAATGACGGAAGACTTAACAAAATAAAGTGGAGGAATCAGTGGTTGCTTGTCTACATAGTGTTTACAGGTTGCTACTGGTTAATAAGTTTGAGAACCCTCATTTTTGTGAAATGATACATGTTGCTTTTCACAAGAGAAGGCAGGGAGCATGAATCCCTGTCACCAAAGAAGCAAAAACATGAAGGGAAACAAAATTACAAAATTCTGACTGGCAAAAGCAAAATGTAATATGCAATTTCACCGCCAGATGGCACTAATTCATACACACTGTTGCTTTAAATAATTTGGAAAAAGACTCCATAAGCAAGCATAGCGTGCAGATTGTGTCAAACAAACACAACCCTGAATTGCCTTTTAAAAGCAAAAAAGAAAAAAAAAAAGCATAAAGTGAGCTGCTTGTGGAGAAGATCGAAGAGTTTCCACCATTCTATAATACAGTGCCACGCTTAATTAAAGAAATGTGTTGGGGAAACCAGTTGTGACTAGCAATGATTGCAATATTAGCATATTCTCTGACTCACAAAACTGCCACCTTGACACAAATCCCAGAAGACAGCTCACATGTGGAATTCATTCATCTTCTATACCCGCGTCACCAGTGAGCTTTAGCCTATCCCAATGGTCAATGGGTGAGAGACGGGATTCATTCTAGAAAGAACGAGCCCATCCTTATCGCAGTGGTCATTTGGCAAGAGGTGCACACGTGGATTTTCATGCAAAATTTGGTCAATTTAAAAATATTATAGTGTAAAAGCAAACAGAACAAAGGTAAGCCAAGTCCAAGAGCGTGAGCTGACACTCCGCCTCGTCTTGCATCATCCACATCACCACGGAACTGTTTTGGGTCTTGGATGGAAACCATCTGGTTAGAGACCTGGTCCATCCCTACATCTCTATAACCATGCGTCCACCACAGCCAGGTGAAGTATGGGCGTCTCCTTTACTGCTCTGAATCAATACATTTCTGTGCAGAAATGTATCCCTTGCTTGACTACAACACTGGCTTTCTTTTTCTTTCATCTCTAATCTCCCCCCCCCCAGAAAAAAAGCTTCCTGCAGGGTTGTCTATCAGGCTGACTTAAGTTACTTGAGTTTTCCCAGCAAATGGATCCGGGCCGCATGAAGACCAACATCCGGTACCATTCCTGAAAACAGATCCAGTCCAGACAATTTTTGCACCCTGGCCCAGATCTGGTATGGCTCCACTTTACAATTCTGGAACAGATCCGGATCAGATCTGAACCAGATCTGCAAAAGACCAACCATTTACAGCCCATATTTGGCACGGATCTGGGACAGATGTGGTCCGCATCACGGCACTGTGGTAGGAACATGGGGTTAGCATAATAATAAGAAATTTTATCTGCACTTGAATAGAAACTATCCTTTAGCGGTTATAAACTCAGGACTGTGAAAACTCTGTGAATCTGCAGGATGCGCGGATTTCATCATGGGATCAAGTTTCATAAGTCAGCGGATACTGATCTGTGTGTTACAGATACAAATCAGTTTCCTCGGATCCATGGAACTTATGACCCCCATAAGACTTGCTTGTCATAAATTTACATACCCATTTACTGTCTAGACATGAACGAGATGGTGTTGGAGAAGAAAGTCCCGTTCTTCAGGGCACCTTGCACAGGTGTTTGTTGGTCTTTCTTTTCCGGTACTTTGCAGTACACCAGCACCTTTACCATTTTGAGTTTTCTTGTGCCGCTCGCCAGAGATGAAAGCCGAAACCAAACCTTCACCATGTGCTTATCAAATTCCAATGCATCCAGCTTTTCCCCTCATGGTTTCTCAACCTCCCATCCCACTTGTGTATAATCACATCATTTCCCTGTTTGTTGAGAGCATTTTGCACCACATGCTGCAAGACTGTTTGTCTGCCTCATCAGGAAAATAAATACTTCACTTCCACTCTAAAGTGGTTCTTCACTAAATAATTATTTAATTCTGCAGTTTGCTGTCAGAAGTAGGATATTAATGAAACCAACATGCACGTTTTCTGCATTAATATCAGTGGATATGCAAAATAGTTTTAAGTATATTTAATGCATCAGAGTGGCCGTTGTTTTGGTGGGTGTTTGTCAGGAAAATGATCATTTCTCTACATTGATTACAGACCCTGCAGCGGGTCCTTAATCAACTTTTCTGCAGCACGGCTTTGCTTTGAACCTTGAACCAATCGAAGCGTGGTTCGCAGATTGAAGCAATGCTTTGGTCGATTGCTTCATTTATTTCTTTCTTTCGCTTAATTTCCCCCCGCTAAAACCCTAAAGAGCATACGTCTGTGAGTATTATTTACCTTTTCTATGTTAAACCGACCTATTATGGTCTTCTGAAACAGTTGACAGATGTATTTTATAACTTAAAAACGGGAGCGATGCTAACGCGTTAGCATGTCTATGGCATTTTCAATGTTAAAAGTTAGCATTTAGCAATTGCAGCCGTCATCACGTTCGGGTGCATTTGTTTTCAAATTGTAATATTCCTTAAATTTATTTTTGCTTATATATTAATGATCTAATGATTATTATATACAATTTTAGAGAAAGAGACAAAAAGAACCTGAATAGAAACACAACAGAAAATATATAATAGCAACTAACATAAATAAATAAATACATACAGAAATAAATGTTTCCTGTGAACACCTAGTGACTCTTACACCTCCATTTCATCCCTGTCTTATTTAAGTTTAATGAGAGTTTGTTTCGGTCAAACCATATTTTCAGTTTGTTAATTTCTTCAGTGATTTCCTCCAGAACTATCTGCCAAAGTAGAAAACTGCTGCATCCTAGTAAGAGCAGAATACTGCTGGAATGAATTTGAATAAGGAAAGTTGGGGTTTTTTTCTCACCTAAATGGATGCTGCACTCACTCCAGTTTATTGTCTGGAATAGTCCCAGATTGCATTTCAGAGCTTCTAGAATTCAAACATTTTCGTGCACGTGGTGTTGGGGGGTAATTTTGGGGTTTCAGCTTTTTTTGTTTTTCAACACTTTCATCCCTGAATATGAGTTGTGATTCACTTTTGTGCGGATTAAAGTTACTAACTGGGATTCCTGTCTTGTTGCGAGAAAGAAACGAGAATCATCCTCCGTTCTGTTCACACAGCTCCAAACGTTGCGCGGCTCTCTGCAGAACGATAGAATTCAGTCTGAATTAATAACTTCAAAGCGAAACACAGTTTTGTTTATTTTTATTTATGTCCAGAGATCAAGGATACAGTGACTAATTTCATATTTATTTACTTTAAGACTCAAGGAAATACATAGAAAACCTGTAAAGTCTACTTTTAGTACAAAATTCACGAGGTATCGATAAGGGAATCGATAAGGAATCGGATCGATAAGCAGAATGGATAATGGCATCGATATCGATAAAACCTTATCAATACCCATCCCTACTCAGAAATAGCTTATTTAGTTCTGCAATGCAGGACAGAACCTGGACACTCTGCATTTTAAATGTTAAGATAATTAGGCTTTTATACTTTTCATAGGTTTTGACGTTAGTTGGTCAGTGCAGTCCACCTGAACTTGGTACCTGGATGGTTCCACCCAACAAAAAAACATTCTTCAGCTTACACCTTGAAGAATAAAGTGTGAGTATAAGCCATCAGTACTGTTAGCTGATAATATTTGTGGTACTCATTCTGTACTGACTGCTCAGGTCTGTAACATCTGCCAAGTTTATTAACAGGTTTTAAGATATCACGGTTATACAACATCAGGTTTTGGAAGCAGGGTTCATGTGCATTACACACAGGACAATGAAGAAAGTCTGTAGACTGTAGATATACTGGAAAAAGCCAGCGTGACATCACCCATAGGTTTTCTATAGCGACCCGGAACAGCCAATAGACGAGGCGTCGCCATGTTGACAGTAGCAACCACGTTAATTTACAATGAGCTCATTAATTCATAAAGAGGTGGAGTGTGGGTGGTTCGCTGTGTGATGAAACAAGCCAGAACATGCCCCTCTCTGAGTGCAAACCACTTAAGCTAACAGGCTAACCTAAGTTTGGGTATTTATTAAATCATATTTTTGGGACTGTGTGGTAGGTCTCACAGCGATTTACTCTGGTGTGGGCATTAAAAGTTATGAGCCGCTTATTTTCTCAGTAATTATGCATTAAAGGGGCTTAACGGATCAGGCTTCTGACAGCGACTAGAAGTGCTAATACTGCTAGCGTACAACATTAAATAAGAAGAGAATTTCACTCAGCGTGAATATTGCAGCAGAAACGTCTCAGAATGTCCGTGACGATGTTTCACCACACAGCAAGCCGTATTATTCCAGGTGTTTGGAATAAAATACTCCAAATAAATCAGACACAACCTCCACAACAGGGAGCAGCTGCATCTAGCAAATTCTGAGTCATATTGAGAGGCGCTTTCAAACTAACCACACCCCCAAATTTACAGAACATAATGGCTTCAAACAAGTTAAACTAAGAAGTTGGAAAAAAAATTCACCCCCGTACAGTTGTCGTAGAGGAGGAAACTAACTTTAGAGACCCAATCCGTTTTTGTACCAGACTGTAAACATGTTTATTTCTGCTCTAAAGTTGGACATTTTAACATGGACTCCTTTGGAGCCTGCCTCAAACAGCCAGTCAAGGAACTGCAACTTTTTGAACTTCCCGTAGAGCTTCATCTGACGCCATCGAAGTTTACCACTTGAGAAAGTCTTACAAGTATGCAAGAAGATACATCCAAGAAAAATATTTTCATTTTGTCGTATGCATGTTTTTTTTTTTTAAATAACCCACCAGCATGACTTTGGTGTCAAACTGCTTGTGATCCATCGAGTATCACTATCACTCACAGGAAATAAGCAGAGCATCATTCTTGTGAAGACATGTCACTAAGTAATTCTGCTCAGTTGTACTACTAAAGGACCCTGTCACAAATGTGACTTTGCAGTTATAGATTTTTGGGTCAATTTCCAATGCAGTCGGAAGCGTCGCTCCACTTTCATACTTCCTTGGAGCAGATTAAGATAAGCATCTCTCTCCCTGCCCCAAATTCAATGAAGTGACAGCCGCGACTATGCCACTGATTCTGACAGAAAGAAAAAGAAGAAGAAGAAGGTTGGCCTGTGATACATCTTGTTTAAGGAAACCACAACTGAATTACAATGAGTTTATCCCAGGTGGCACTCATCAAAATCTAACTGTAATCCCAGACTTTCATGGCACAGGCAGGAATCCCATCTGAATCTCCTCACAAAGGACATAATTAGGATGGCTGAGATTACAGTCTCTGGGTTTGAAATGTAATTTTTTTCTTACAGCCGATACGTCATGGAGCCCATTACAGGAATATAAGCTCCTATATTGTACGACGTTTTACACCGTGGGCATCTCTTTTATGTCAAAGTTGTACACAGAAGTGTTCAAACGTGCACCAGATATTAAATTTTTCCGGAAATACTGCATTTCCAGAGATAGAGTGAATGTCAGTCATGGTAAGTGCAAGTACGAGGTCTGTTAGAAAAGTATCGGACCTTATTTTTTTTTTTTTTTTGCAAAAACCTGATGGTTCTAAATCAAGCCTGCTTGTGTGAGTCAACCTTGAACCTTCGTGCGCATGCATGAATTTTTCCACGCCTGTCGATTGCGTCAGTTGCTGGCAAGCAGCGTTTGTATGAGGATGTGTGCAGCGCGCTGGGCAGATTTTTATTGCAAGGAAAATGACAGAACGAGTGCAGCAGCACCACATCAAATTTTGCCAGAAACTGAGCGACAGCCAAGTGGAAACCATTCGGAAGATTCAGACGGCTTTCAGTGACGATGCTATGGGAATCACACAGATTAAGGAGTGGTACAACCGGTTTAAAGACGTCCGCACAACGGTGGAGAGTGAGCCACGCTCCGGGCAGCCATCAACATGCTGAAATGACCTGCGAATCTGCTTTTGCTCCATCAGAAGCTTCAGGAAAGAATTTTGCCGCCACTCCTTTTCATGGCCAAATCTTCTGTCACAATGGAATGTGCCGAAAAAGTGCTGATGTCCACCTCTTCCGCAATCTCTTGGATAGTCACACGATGGTCCCGCATCACCACAGCGTTCACTTTGGAATGATCTGGTCATTTCTGCATGTTGATGGCCGCCCGGAGCGTCGCTCTCTCTCCACCGTTGTGCGGACGCCTTTAAACCGGTTGTACTGCTCCTTAATCTGCGTGATGCCCATATCATCGTCACTGAAGGCCGTCTGAATCTTCCGAATGGTTTCCACATGGCTGTCGCTTAGTTTCTGGCAAAATTTGATGTGGCGCTGCTGCACTCGTTCCGTCATTTTCCTTGCAATAAAAATCCGCCCAGAGCGCTGCACACGTCCTCACTCAAATGCTGCTTGCCAACAACTGACGCAATCGACAGGCGTGAAAAATTCATGCATGCGCACGAAGGTTCAAGGTTGGCTCACGCAAGCAGGCTTGATTTAGAACCATCAGGTTTTTGCAAAAAAAATAAGGTCCGATACTTTTCTAACAGACCTCGTATATATTGGCTGATACGGCCCGTCAGTAGTCAAATGGCATGTCAACATGACGATGGTATTAATTGTGGTATGGCTCCACGAAAACCCAAGAATTCTCAGAAAACTTTCCATAAGTGATGTTCACATTTACAGAAACAGCATTTGTAGATTCGATTAGATAGAACTTTACTGATCCCTTGGGAAGACTCCCTCAGGGAAATTGAGGCTCCAGCAGCATTGTACAGTAGCACACAGGGTAAGAAGCACACAGTATCAGAACTGAAAGTAAAAAAGAAAGTTTGAAATGTAAATACACAATATAAATACCAGACATGCTGATCAATACTGGTTTACTGGCTACTACTGTCCCTCTCCTTCCTGCCCCCTATCTTCCTGTTACTCCTCCCCCGAGTAAGGAGTTGTACAGTCTGATGGCCTGAGGGACGAAGGAGTTTTCAGTCTGTTGGTCCTGCACTTGGGAAGGAGCAGTCTGTGGCTGAAAAGATTGTGACCTTTTTTTTGTCTGGGTTTGCAATCTGAAAGTCCCGATCAGATTTTTTTCCCTCGATCCCAATCAGTCATTCAACACTGAGTATCTGCCAATACCGATTCCCAGTCAGATATTTGTATTTTCTCTGATATCACACATTGCAAGCACATTTAGTTCAATCCTGTGTATTTGCTTGTCAAGTGAACAGCTCAGGCATTTTTTAGGTGCTGGGTTTGTACTAGATTGTAAATAACTTGAAATTACATGGGGATGTAATTAAGTTGTCATTTAATTTCACAGATGAATAGTGAGAAGATGGTAGGAATTTATGAGTGTATACTTCTCCTTACTCCTTTTCGAGCATTGTTTCTTTGACAATTGTCTGTGGATTAAAAAAAAAAAAGATCATTCATAACTACATTCAGTCCAGGCTGCCCCTTCATGGTTTTATTTATTTATTCATAATTCCCATAATCAATTCTACTCAGAGAAGCTTTGTAGCAGCAAAACAAGAACACTCAGTAGTATTAACTAAGTGGGATTTTAGGTGTTAAAAATAAATCAACCCTCATTATTTTATTACAACTATTATATTTAAAAATGCCTTTCAAATGTGTATTCGAAAAACTAACCTTTATTCGTGGTGGTGGTGGTGGGGGGCAACACAGACTCCTCATCATCACCCCTCTGATTATGGGCCTGTATAGTGCCAGTTAGCAAGAAAGACAAAATAAGGAGAAAAGTGCTACTTGATTGGCTTGTAGCAAGCCTTTTAAATTCCCTATCTGACAGAACAGACTTTGTGCATATTTGAAGTGAGCAAGTGCATAAATATGCTGTGTAAAAGTGCACCGCAGCGGCACTGTGAGACCGCTGGCTGTTACGGCTGCATCGACACTGCGCTTGAATGCATATTGATAATAATCTGGTTGAATAAAATACACTTCTCGTGAGTACCACAGCCCCTCTGATGTAGCAGGGGCAAACACTGAAAGTACTGCCTGCCAGAACTGCTGGCAGCACTTATGAAGCAAAGCCGGACGAAACATGCACTGATTTGGTGACTCATGTTTCGTTTATCCGATACCGGTCAGTTGTGAAAAACGCCTTCATCGGGCCTCATTCTGACCTCAATCGGATCAAGACATCCCTCGTTTTGAACCAGTACCGGAGACTCCCTGTTCTAGGCATCCTCATCTTGGAATCCTGAACACATCAAGAAATCATTGAATGTCCAAATTTGATATCAGGTCTGTGAGGATGTTTTATGTTGGAATGATCTCCCTGCATCAATAAACCAGTCAGATTCTGTAGAGACTTTCAAGTCCAGACTTAAGACACATTTATTTTCCCTTTCGTATGGCTAGGATAACAGCATAGTATGTTTCTATGCTTTTTACTCTTTTAATTCATTTTATTAGTAAATAGAGTGTGCCGCGGCCTCAACTTTATCTACATTTTGGGTCTTTTAGTGAAGCTTAGGGCTAATGGCCAGCGATCACCTTAGTGTTTCTTCTGTTTTTCTTGTTGCTTAATGCTGACAAATTATATTGTATTTATTGTCTTTCTGAAGCTTGATTCTGCTTTTTTCTTTTCTCTCTATTTGAGGTGCAGCTCCATCCAGAGATGGGTGTGGTATCTGTTCCAGAAACCGTCCTGTGCACTGGCAACATTTCCTGTATATTAATTTTGTGAATTATTTTGTAATTTGTGTCTGTAGCATGGCCCAAGAAGAGAGTCACCCCTTTGAGTCTGGTCTGCTTCAGGTTTCTTCCTCAGAGGGAGTTTTTCCTTACCACTGTTGCTCTGGGGGTTGGTAAGGTTAGACCTCACTTGTGTGAAGCGTCTTGAGGCAACTCTGTTGTGATCTGGTGCTATATAAATGAAAATAAATTGAAAATTGAAATTGTTGGTGCATCTGCCACACTATGGAACAGTCTTGTTTTCCATGGTTCAAGGCCACCAGTGCTCTATACTCCATGCCCATCTCAAGTAAAATTTATGCCAAATGAATATAGCAGATCTGCTGTGGCATTGACAAGCACACGAAAAAAGGGAGAAGCCAAAAGAAAGATGTATATATCGAGATACTGCAATGTTATATCCAGTGATAGCGTCATACCTTCAGTGGTGGAAACAAATGAAAAATTCTCACTGTGATCCTTATGACATTTCCTGCCAGCCCAAGTACCTCATTTTGCTTTCCGATTTTTTATTTCTGCGCTTTAATAGGCACAGTCAGCAGTGTCAGCGGCGCCGTAGAAAGAATAAAGACGCTCGCTCAAATGATCCTGCAGAGTGCTGATCTGTAACTGACACGGCTGTAATGCAGGATACCGCTGCAAATGGAAGATGGTAAAGTAACTTTAAACTACTGCATTTTACTAGCGCGCCAGTTTAAAGGAATGGATGCCAGAAAATACGAGATCGCTGCCGAATTAGAAAGACTAACAAATTGGATTTCTGCACTTTTATATTCCTGTGATAAACACAAATAGATCTTTTACGGCTTTGCTGAGAGGATGACAATAAGAAAACATTTCGCCGCAGAGAGCAACAAATGTAAAGTGCACAATTTGGAGGTCTTTATGGTCTTAAGAGACTGTACACTCAGTGGCTGCTTTCCACTTGTGACTTAAAATATGCATGCATGGAGAGCTCGGTAGGGGGGTTAATACTTGGCCTTTTTGTTTGTTTACCAAGTCTCCGGGGATATTGTTTTTGTGTATGTGTGTGTTTGCGTGCCATAATGGCCGAAGGAAGCTAATTGCATTGTTTTCTTTGTTACTTCTAACTTTTCACATTAGGATGCATGTAACTTTGTGCAATTATACACTAGGCCAAAGGACATGTGAATTTCCCACTAGAGTTCAGCAATACAGTACGTCTCCATGCGGTGCATTTACAGCACAACATGTACAATACACAAGCCCAGAGGTATTAAAAAACAAACAGCATAATCAGGAAGGATTGGGTATCTTTTGCTTATCTTATTGCACATTTAACATTCAATGATGTCACATATAAAATTGTACCGCATAAAAATACTCTGTCATCTCTCAAGGGATATAAAAGCAAAGTGTTTGCTTTGTGCACCCAGAACCAGATCATGAGGGAAACAGCTCTATAATAAACACTTCAGGCATTCCTTGGAGTACCTAATTTGTTTGTTTGGCCTTGATGTGAGCATAAATTAACTTTACGATGCTAAGCCTTGGAAAACACAATGGAAATGCACGCTGCCTCATCCGACTTGGATGGGAACCACCCATGCAGAAAACTAGTCCAACCCCAAACCTCAAACATGCCCAGAAAAAACATGCAAGTCAACTCTGTTAGCATGCGCAAGTTGGCACATCTACCACACAATGGAACCACCATGGGTCCCAGATGGTGACCACCCAAGCAGGCAACCAATTTAGAAACCTCTTGACCTTCTCCAATCACCCAGCGAAATGCTGTCCAACATACTGAAGCTGATGTTCCCTCGCAATACAACCATTTATTTGACAAAATCATTCCAACTGTGCCCAAGGGTACTCCAAAGAGGCCCAACACCAAAGACATCTAGTCATCACCTTAGGTTACTGGTTGGACGTCAAGTCTTACAATTATACATTAAGACAGGAACATCAGGACCATAAAGACTTGGATCTTGCGTTTCATCCAGGATGATCATAAATTCACATACTGACAAATTCACTGGTCAAGTATGTAAGCACCCATGGGGAATTTGACTGGTTTAGCCCAGCACTCATAGTACACCATCATTTACAAAGTCAAGCTACTGTCCAACTCTAACCATTCATGTGGAATTTATGCAACCAGTATTGTGTATCTTAATATGAATGAATGCTGCATGTTCAGTACGCATCATGCACTTACAACTGTACAATGTATACAGTAGAAAAACAGAACAACAATGACCGACTGGGATCATAATCCATTTCTAAACCACCTCAACAATCAGGATTTATCGCTTGCTCCAGATTGTGATGCCACGTTTTGTGATCATTCAGTTTTAATGAGAAAATTAGGCACTTCCTTACTACAGATTGCAGATGGTGGAAAAAGAAGCCGAACCAGCTTGAAAAAGCTTTTTAACTCTCACTCCGGTGGCCCACGCCCCCAAAAAGACTGTGCTATACAAATAAAATATGAATCATTAAACTGACTGCTGTTCCCCTCTTCTAAAGTACTCTCAATATTTCACATTTTTTTGAAGTCTATCTGCTGTGTTTAACAGATTGCTGATATAGAGTTCTATTAAGATAGTGTGGCAAATTCATCTTCCTTTAAACTACTCTGTTGAAATGTTTCACTCTACGGGAAGTTCAACACAACTTGTACTTTCCATCCATTAAAAGTTCAGTGTACAATTCACAGTATACCTCCTGGATATCCAGTATATTCTCACTTGACCACTTGACACCTTCCTTCTTGAAAATGACTACGCTAAATCCATATTTTGAGCCGCCTTTCCACCTCCTTTGACCTTCTCTCTTCATATTTTCGTGTACTTACCTGTCAACCGGTCTGCCTCATTGTTGACAAAAGCCTTGCAAATTGAGTATACCAGAGTTCAAGTTGCCTCAAATCAGACTTTAAAGACTTCGCTCACTTTCAGCCGCTCCTCACCTTCTTATCAATGTTTCGTTCGGCTGCTGCTCAAATCTTCCATTTCCAATCTTGTGCTTATAACCTTGGCCAAATAAGTCCCTCTATTTCCACTCCTCTCATGCTCTTCTCCTTTACCTCTGAGGATTTTATCGCGCACCTTGGCGAGACGTTGGAAAACACACCGAGTTCTTTCCTTTAACTACCCACCAGCCCTGTCCTCGATACTTCCTTCGCTGACCTTACTGACTTTGGTTTAAATTATCTTCTTCCTCCACCAGGCTCTGAAACTGATCTACAGTCTTGCTACTTTTCCTGATTGCTATCATCAACTCTCCCCTGATGGTGGTACGATTACAGTCTGCCTTCAAGTCAGGTGAAGTGCTACTTCGAAGACACATCACAATGATGGAGCTTGGGAAGAAAGTTAAGGAACAACAACACTTTTTAAAAAGTTATTTTACTAATGAAATATGATGTTTCCAATACAAACTAATGCTCAGTGTAATAGCAACAGTAGTAGTAGTTAAGCGTTGGGCTTGAGACCAGAGGATCCTCGGTTCAAACCCTAGGTTGACTGGAAAATCATTAAGAGCCCTTTAGTCCATGGGCCAAGCAGGTTTTTGGTACCAGTTAAGGTGACTAAACGACACTTAGAATCCAGCCTCAGTGTATCATGGCCTACACACAAATGTATGATAGCCATCCCAGGGTGGTAGCTGTAGCCAGGTCAATGAAGAATTACAAGGATGTCAAAATTTAAAAATACTCCAATCACATTGAAAACTATATCACATTATTTGTCTGATCATAACAATTCCAAAAAGGTATAGTTTGGACTATCTGTGACAGAATGTTCTGGAATTATGGGGTTAAAACAGCAAAAAATGGTGACAAAGGTCAATTTCAGTTTGTATAGGTGGCATAAAAGTTAAAGTTGCTCCAATTTCACTAAAGAAATTATGCAAATTATTGCTTGGGTTAATAGGATTCTAATAAGGAATAGTTTGCACCGTCTGTCATGCTTAGTTATGTTATGGAGTGACATATGTCACCTTTCATAGAATCCAATGGACACTGACCTTGTTTGACCTTTACTTTGGAGACCAAACATTCAGCACAGTCAAAACTATTCCATTTATTAATCCTTTTATTTCACAACTTTTTTCATTTTTGAAAAATGGGAAAAAAATAAGTACTATATATTCTGGAGTCTAACTGGGATCTTTTTTCTGTATTAAGAGCCCTTTAATTTGAGATTTTTGCACATTGTTGTAGTACACTTTATAATATTGCCATTTATACTTTTATTATTGGAGTGTATTTTGTTTTGTGCTTTGATTTTTCGGTATATAAGTTGCAACAGAATTACAGAAGCTTCCAAACTTAAAAAAAAAAAAAAATCAAAAATAAATAAATCGCAACTTACAATGCGTAAAATACTGTAATCAATTATCAAAACAGTTGACGATTAATTTAATTGGCAATTAATCACCTAATCGCCGCAGTGCTACATCATTTTGCACTGAACCAACTTCATTATCTTGAAAATAAAACGTCCTTATGTTTTTCAGATGAATACACCATTTTATTAAAATCAAACCAATGACCTTTTTCTTTAAATATCAGTAGTCTGCTTCATATTCTCAGCTACACTTCGCTGGCAGTCACCCATTTGTTTGTTGTGTCCAGTTAACAGCCAACATATTTCAGGCAGCTTTGGCCATGAAGCGACTCACTAGAATTTGCCAGATTTCATCATATAATGAAATACGGCAGAGAAAAACACATTTGTTCAGATCTTACCCTATATAAAATGTTTAGATACACAATGTATGTGATGCATAATTCAGTGAGATAAAGAGTCTCTTTGAAGCACTCACAGAAAAAAGATACCATCACATCAAAGTATTTATTGTTGGGCTGTTGCATTAGATTGCAATATGCATTTTAGTTTCCACTGCAGTGAGCCAACGCCATGTGTCATCCAATGTTAAAGAGCACTGCTCTTACAAGAGTCATAAGAACACATCACATCAAATGTTGTCAACACTTTACCCAAAACAACACTGTGTATCTAGTGCAGTGCTTCTCAATTATTTTCTGTTATGCTCCCCAGGAAGAAGAAAACATTTTGCGCCCCCCAACTCTTCGCTGTGACTATAAATAGTATCATTTGTCCATAAAACTGTTATAAGTACACCTCTGCATAACATTGTATCCTTATTAAAATGAAAGAAAACAAAAAAGAAAGAACTTTACATCAAATTTCAGTAAACATGTTTTTTTAGTCTGTAACAGAAAAAAATTTGCATCACTTTCCTTGAAATTTAAAAAAAAATCATTAAACTATAAACATTTTTGACCGACTGCCATTTGATGCTGAAAAACAAAATTAATAAAATCAATAAATAATAATAAATTCAAATTGATCAGAACACTTACTTGGGAGTACAATATATTAAAACACTTTAACAGACAAAACAAAAATGATTAAAACAATTTGTGCTGATTTTTTATGATATTTTTTGTGATTTTTATTTTTTTTTTTTAATTTTTGCAGTACTTGCATCATCCAGGATGACAGCGACCGTGTCTACTGCTGCTCAGCTCCTCTGCTAAGGTGCTATGATGCTAACGGTGCTCGCTGGTTTACTGAAGCAGCATTCACAAAGCGGGATGATTGCTGGCAATATTCAGCACGTTTGCGATGAAAACAACTCAAGCGGCTTATCTGCGTGATTGGGGTGTAATGTCTTTAAGTGAGGCCTTAATTTATTTGGCTTTATGCTGTCTGCTGCCAACATTTTAACATTTTAAGAAACAGTGGTTTTTCCTCGTCTCCCACCGTAATGCGAAAAAACCCCTACATAGAGCTGCGTTCCATTATGCTAGAGTTCTCAATATTCCCTTTGCACATTCTGGCAATGAGAGCGCCACTGCCACCTACTGTAGTGGATGTGCAATTACACTTTTTTCTTGTACAGGGAAAAAAAAAAAAAGAGTATGTTACCCACGGTCACACGTGCACCCCTTGGCATCGACCGTGCCCCCCCAAGGGGGCATGCCCCACTATTTGATAAGGACTGATCTAGTGTATTAAATAGGGGGCAATAATACGAACCATATGAGTAGGTCTTGCCATCAACGCAACATGAAACATTCACAATGAGCTCCACAGTCAACCAGTCACAAATAGACAAATGTTCATTACTTGTGAAAAGAATTGCCAAGACGCGGATGATATCTTCAGGTCCACCTACAGTCAAGCGGTTAGGCCTGACTGAAGATATGTAGCTTCATGTTGAAGTAGCAAAGAGAAAGAGTTTGCCAAAAGCAATTTTTTTTTGTATGTTTCTGGACCTCCAAGGATTAAATTCCTTCTCTATGATTTGTGATGGAACAGGAAAAGTTCTCACTTTCGCCAGACATCTATAGAAGCCTGTAACTCCTTCACACTTGTCATGAGTGTCTTGGTGGCTTCCCTCACTCATCTCATTCTCGTAGCATCATCCAGAGAACCATGCTGTTTTTACCTGAGGCCAAAATATGGTCATCGGGTGTTGCGAAGTCTTTGCTTCCATCCGTCCGTCTAATTCTTATGGGGCTATTCCACAGAGTCTTGTTCTTTCCCATTTAATCTCAAATAGCAAATCGGGGCACATTTTGAAGCACTAATAACTTCTGGATCTATCTTTGTCAATCTTTAACAAACTTGGAATATGCTGTTAGATAATATCTGTGCTAATTCCTTATTTTATGTTAGTTATCAAGTATTTGCTTTTGTTATGTGTTTAGAGCCAGTAAGATTAGGTTTGTGAGACTAAAAGCCACCCACTGTACCACCTATATTGTCTTGTATAAAAGCATTATGCCGGCCATGTTCGAAATCTTTTCAGGAAATGGAGTCTGTGTGTGGGCTCCGTTTCTGGGGACCCGGGCCTGGTTTTCAGCGTGACTTTCAATAAATTCAAACTGAGGAATATATTGATTTCGTTCTTTATAAGGGGCAGTATATCACCAAAAAAACAAGAGGAATTACAGCGTAGTAGTTATGGCCATCATCGCACCAGTTTTGAAATCTGGGTCAAATTTTCAAACTGCTGAAAATTTTCATCCACATTTGCAAAATCAGCACTAGCATGTGATACCGCCCGGGTGTTGTAGTCTTATCCGCTTCAGTCATGTTCAAACATCTTTAAAGAGGGTATTTGTAGTGAATATGGCTTGAAACGTGTTTGAGTGTGCTCCATCGGGGTAAGAATCTGAACCTGAACCAGCATTTGTTGTGATTGTGGCTGAGGATACAGCTTCTTACTTTCGTTTTTGGGCGGGTTGCTATTACTACACTTAATAAGGAAGCAGGATTAACCAGTTTCATCCTGTTTTTGCACTTTTTTGGATCGTGGGTAATTGTAGTAGAATGGGGCCCTGTGGAATAGGAATGTTATTGGTTGATAAAGGTCAGGTCAGGTCAAGGATGTGTGTCACCATATCAACCACACAACCATAGTACCTTTGCTCTGAATACAATTCCATACTGTACTTCTAGTATCACTGGCAATTAGCTTGGTAATTCTGTACTGTTATGTATAACAATGGAATATGAAATCTGTAAGAATGAAGTATGCAGATTACTATTTAAAACTTTAAATGCCATAGTTCAACAAACATTATAATATTGCTTATTTGAAACAAACAAAACTGAATACTGTTGGGACACATTCTACCATTGCATAGAACAGTTTTCTACATGTGTATCATTAAAAATAACTGAATTGCATGTCATCACCCTTCAGATATCCTTTCCTTTCCATCATTATTGGTCATGTGGACTTTTTACTTGTAGTCTGTTTTCACAAACTACAATTTACTGAAACATCAACATTTATGGGAGCTTTGTAGTCTATAAAAAGCACTGCACAGCAAAAAATGGAGTGTTAGCTATAAACTCGCACTTCTTTGTCATAAACAGTGATGACTGAACTTTACCTTTCTTCTTCTTTGGTTCTGTCTTGTCTCATCCTCTTTTTTAGAGACAAACTGTTTAATAAAAGGCATAATCATACATACATACATACATACATCCATCTTCAACCGCTCATCTGGGATTGGGTCGTAGGGAAAGCATAACCACTGTTGGGATAATTGCTGTGATTTTCTTCCTCTAATGCAATAACACTTCTTCGACTGCACAATAAAAAAAACACATTATATTGAAGACATATATTATACGAGTTGAATATCTAGGGTCACAAAACCCATATAAACACATTTTGGTCTATTGTAACATACTGGAAAGCAGTCTGAAAGTTTTCATTCAATACATGGCATTGAACTAGTAATTTTTCAGCATAAAAGCTGGTTTTATTCCAGAAAGGAAGCAATGCAAACTGCAGGGGGTCCGTGATGGCCATAAACAGCATAGACAGTTGTAAAAACAAATCAATGTACATTTCAGTCACTTCTATCACAATACTGGACAGTAAATACACACTCCCTTCACATAATTCTTCTTTTATTATTGCTAGATGCAATGTCACATACTGGCTAGCTAGCTACCATGGCCTACCCACTAACTTACTGTCCACACCATATGGTGAAAACTATTAATTTATTTATAGTCATAATATTAGTTTTTTTTTTCCTCTGAAACATAATCTGTTCTAATAACAGATACATGTGCCTTTTTATCATTTGTAAGACAATATTACAGAGGAAAAAATGCACTGTAATCATGTAATTATTGCTTACTATTGTTTGTATACACTAAAAAACTGATGGATGAACCCAGTTCAATTATGAGCAAGATTTCAAGCTAATAAATACTCGTATATGTAGCCCTGTCTATAATTGAACTGAGTTCATCCAATGAGTGATTTGTTTGAGTGATATACTCAAAAAACTGACTCATTGGATTGGATTTTCATCTAATAAATATATGTAGTCCCAGCTAAATTAAATTACATTATTTTGCATGGATGTGCTTTATTTGAGTTGGGGCTACATATATTTATTAGATGGAAATCCTGCTCATAATTGAATTGAAATCATCAAGTGACCCATGTTTTGAGTGCAGTGGCCATGTAACATGCTTGCTAGCTACCATGGCCTATTCCTAACAATGCTCTCCATGCTACCTTAAGGTGGCAGCTACCAAACTAGCAAGTCATGATCCATCCATCCATTTTCTAAACCTGCTTATTACAGGATCACGTGTAAGGGGGACTACAGCCTATCATGGAAGTCAGTGGGTATATAGGCAGGGTACAGGCTGTCAATCTATTGTCAATCAAGGGAGGGGTGGGGGGCTTAGAGCATATTTCAGCTGTCACTGTGTGACAGATGAGCTACATAGTGGAGATGATACCAATCTATGGCAGGGCTGACACATAGACAAAGTCATTCACACTCCCACTCACACCAACAGTCAATTTTGAGTCAACAATTCACCTAACTTGTATGTCTTTGGAAGTGGGATGAAGCAGGAGCACCCAGAGGGAAACCAAACAAATACAAAGAGAACATGAAATTTCCACACAGAAACGACCAGCTTGGAAGCAATCCTGTCACCTTCTCATTGTGAGGCAACAGTGCTAACTACTAAGCCACCATCATCCCAGTAGTCATGCTATGTTATATAATAAAAAAAGCTCTACTTGAACATGAACATGAGTATTTCTGTGAACTGTACATCAACATCTGCCACTTCCATTTGGTCTTGATGGTAACCACCCACACTTGGTTCATCCATACTTCACAAAAGCCCTCTATCTGTTGTAGCCAAGGGAAACATGGACATTCCCATGGCCTTTTCTCGTACCAGGGTCCTCAACACTAAAACACATACACACTGGATCTTGGTCAGAGAAGCACACCACATGACCAAACCATCACAGCTGAGCTTCCCCCACAATGCAAGCGTTTCACATAATCTGTGGCTCCCTAAGTAACCGGTTGGCACAAAGTCATTCTTATGCTATTCAAGGATCCTCAAAAGATGCTAAAAAAACCAAACCAAAGTGACCTGTTCATCATCTTAGGTCACTGGTTGGTAGCCATAAGTCTCATAACCATATAGAAAGATAGGAAACACCAGGACCCTAAAGACTTGAACCTTCTTTCTTCTGCAAAGCTATCATCATTGCCAAACACATCTGTCCAGAGACCTAAAGAGGCATATCTCAATCTCAAAGACTGAGAAACCTCAGACATTAGTCTCACTGTTGAAATAACTGAATCTCTCTTCACGTTTACCACTTTCACCACATCTGATGTACAGGTGGTGCCTGGATCTTATTCTTAATGCAGGGTATCCAAAACCAAGACACTCAGACTCCCCATGCAGCTTCTCAGGTGCTGCAATCAAGGTATTCACAAATTCTGCAAAGATTACAGTGTTGTCTACAAAGTCAAGGTCAGTAACCCTATCATCACTGACAAAGCTCATGCCACTAGACTCCAAAACTCTACTTAACACTTGGTCCCCACAAGCATTTAATAGTGTAGGATCCAGAACTGATCCCTGAGGAACACCAGAACACTTCCTGCAGGACCTTAACCTGAGTTCCATTTAAACAAAGACACAAAAGGCTCAGTAAATGATACTGAGCAAAAATGTGTAGTTATGGATTTCTGTTGTATTATGTTCAGATACCATTTATACAGTAAGTTAGATATCAAGCTAACTTTGAATCAAAATTCATCTCCGGTTTGATAGCACACAGTCGGTTATTTGTAATTTCAATGCAATTCTATTTTAAGACAAATTTCCATCACTTTAGTCCATTTGCAATTTTTTGGTGCATCAAAGTACATGTGAGTAATCCAGTAACAGAGAACAGCTCGCTATTTATTCCTCGTCATCATCATTGTTGAGTGAGATTTCAGCTCCATCCTATAATGAACACGGCTGTTACATGTACAGAAAGAACGTGATAACAAATGTGCCACAGGCTCAAGCAAATTGGGCTGCGCCTGTGAACATAACCATGGAAACTGTATGTGCACTGCAGTGTTCAATACGAAAACCATCTGCTAAAGGAAGCTCAAGCCACGCTGTATGAAAGTGGATAAAAGAGTCTGCCTGACAAGTGGGAGTTTAGGTGGGCTGTGAGCTGTGCTGAATAAATGAAGTCTGGACTTAAATACTGAGGCTATGTCTGGTCTTTAACAATGGTAGGAAGCTTGTCCACATGCAGGGGTCCCTATTGTCAAGACTGTTTGTTCCCTATCTGTCTCCGTACTAGTGCGGGCGTGAGTAATCCTCCTAAACCATAATCAATATGTGTGTTTGCTGGAAGTCGGCGAAAAGAAACTAAGAGAAACTGGATTATGTTTGTGATTTGTGGGTTGTATCGATATTTGTGCATTTTTGCAGATTGTGGAATTGAGACTTTTACACTGCAGCAGTCAGTTTTGGGGGATTTAGAGGATAAAGTGGCTAAAGCAGAAGAGATAAATTATCCTGCTGTTATTTTAAAGTCAAGCCTATGACTGGGGCCACACTTTGCCACATCCACAACACCAACGAACCACCTTCACTCCTGGATGGCAACTACCCAGGCAGACATGGGGTCCACTCCCACATCTCTAAAATAACTATCTGTTGTAGCCAGGTGAATCATGGGTGCCCCCTTGGCCTTCTCCATCCACTGGGTGGAGCTGTAGTGATTTGCTTGCCTCTACTGGTGGTTGGCTCTCACTGCGGTATTGTATCACTTCCTGTTCCGGAGCACAGCGGTGTTTTTCTGTATCTGTTAGCTGTTTAATCTGCGCAGTTAGATTGATCTAGTTAACTAGATAACGATTTGTTTCACAGTGTAATCTTCACGTGCCTTAACTAAAGCACTCCTTCTGCTGAATCACCTCTAAATTATTTACACATTATTCACTTTGCGTGTTTTTAGGAATCCGCTAGCTTAGCGCAGCTACTAGCTCTTAGCCGATTTAGCATGGCGGCTTCTCCTGTCTCTCCCGCACTTTTCTGCTCTGGGTGTGAAATGTTTAGTTATTCCTCGGCCTCCTTTAGCAGTAACGGTACTTGTAATAAGTGTAGCTTATTCGTAGCTTTGGAGGCCAGGCTGGGCGAATTGGAGACTCGGCTCCGCAGCGTGGAAAATTCTACAGCTAGCCAGGCCGCTGTAGTCGGTGCGGACCAAGGTAGCTTAGCCGCCGTTAGTTCCCCTCTGGCAGATCCCGAGCAGCCGGGAAAGCAGGCCGACTGGGTGACTGTGAAGAGGAAGCGTAGCCCTAAACAGAAGCCCCGTGTACACCGCCAACCCGTTCACATTTCTAACCATTTTTCCCCACTCGACGACACACCCGCCGAGGATCAAACTCTGGTTATTGGCGACTCTGTTTTGAGAAATGTGAAGTTAGCGACACCAGCAACCATAGTCAATTGTCTTCCGGGGGCCAGAGCAGGCGACATTGAAGGAAATTTGAAACTGCTGGCTAAGGCTAAGCGTAAATTTGGTAAGATTGTAATTCACGTCGGCAGTAATGACACCCGGTTACGCCAATCGGAGGTCACTAAAATTAACATTGAATCGGTGTGTAACTTTGCAAAAACAATGTCGGACTCTGTAGTTTTCTCTGGGCCCCTCCCCAATCGGACCGGGAGTGACATGTTTAGCCGCATGTTCTCCTTGAATTGCTGGCTGTCTGAGTGGTGTCCAAAAAATGAGGTGGGCTTCATAGATAATTGGCAAAGCTTCTGGGGAAAAGCTGGTCTTGTTAGGAGAGACGGCATCCATCCCACTTTGGATGGAGCAGCTCTCATTTCTAGAAATCTGGCCAATTTTCTTAAATCCTCCAAACCGTGACTATCCAGGGTTGGGACCAGGAAGCAGAGTTGTAGTCTTACACACCTCTCTGCAGCTTCTCTCCCCCTGCCATCCCCTCATTACCCCATCCCCGTAGAGACGGTGTCTGCTCCCAGACCACCAATAACCAGCAAAAATCTATTTAAGCATAAAAATTCAAAAAGAAAAAATAATATAGCACCTTCAACTGCACCACAGACTAAAACAGTTAAATGTGGTCTATTAAACATTAGGTCTCTCTCTTCTAAGTCCCTGTTGGTAAATTATATAATAATTGATCAACATATTGATTTATTCTGCCTTACAGAAACCTGGTTACAGCGGGATGAATATGTTAGTTTAAATGAGTCAACACCCCCGAGTCACACTAACTGTCAGAATGCTCGTAGCACGGGCCGGGGCGGAGGATTAGCAGCAATCTTCCATTCCAGCTTATTAATTAATCAAAAACCCAGACAGAGCTTTAATTCATTTGAAAGCTTGACTCTTAGTCTTGTCCATCCAAATTGGAAGTCCCAAAAAACAGTTTTATTTGTTATTATCTATCGTCCACCTGGTCGTTACTGTGAGTTTCTCTGTGAATTTTCAGACCTTTTGTCTGACTTAGTGCTTAGCTCAGATAAGATAATTATAGTGGGCGATTTTAACATCCACACAGATGCTGAGAATGACAGCCTCAACACTGCATTTAATCTATTATTAGACTCTATTGGCTTTGCTCAAAATGTAAATGAGTCCACCCACCACTTTAATCATATCTTAGATCTTGTTCTGACTTATGGTATGGAAATAGAAGACTTAACAGTATTCCCTGAAAACTCCCTTCTGTCTGATCATTTCTTAATAACATTTACATTTACTCTGATGGACTACCCAGCAGTGGGGAATAAGTTTCATTACACTAGAAGTCTTTCAGAAAGCGCTGTAACTAGGTTTAAGGATATGATTCCTTCTTTATGTTCTCTAATGCCATATAACAACACAGTGCAGAGTAGCTACCTAAACTCTGTAAGTGAGATAGAGTATCTCGTCAATAGTTTTACATCCTCATTGAAGACAACTTTGGATGCTGTAGCTCCTCTGAAAAAGAGAGCTTTAAATCAGAAGTGCCTGACTCCGTGGTATAACTCACAAACTCGTAGCTTAAAGCAGATAACCCGTAAGTTGGAGAGGAAATGGCGTCTCACTAATTTAGAAGATCTTCACTTAGCCTGGAAAAAGAGTCTGTTGCTCTATAAAAAAGCCCTCCGTAAAGCTAGGACATCTTTCTACTCATCACTAATTGAAGAAAATAAGAACAACCCCAGGTTTCTTTTCAGCACTGTAGCCAGGCTGACAAAGAGTCAGAGCTCTATTGAGCTGAGTATTCCATTAACTTTAACTAGTAATGACTTCATGACTTTCTTTGCTAACAAAATTTTAACTATTAGAGAAAAAATTACTCATAACCATCCCAAAGATGTATCGTTATCTTTGGCTGCTTTCAGTGATGCCGGTATTTGGTTAGACTCTTTCTCTCCGATTGTTCTGTCTGAGTTATTTTCATTAGTTACTTCATCCAAACCATCAACATGTTTATTAGACCCCATTCCTACCAGGCTGCTCAAGGAAGCCCTACCATTATTTAATGCTTCGATCTTAAATATGATCAATCTATCTTTGTTAGTTGGCTATGTACCACAGGCTTTTAAGGTGGCAGTAATTAAACCATTACTTAAAAAGCCATCACTTGACCCAGCTATCTTAGTTAATTATAGGCCAATCTCCAACCTTCCTTTTCTCTCAAATATTCTTGAAAGGGTAGTTGTAAAACAGCTAACTGATCATCTGCAGAGGAATGGTCTATTTGAAGAGTTTCAGTCAGGTTTTAGAATTCATTATTGTACAGAAACAGCATTAGTGAAGGTTACAAATGATCTTCTTATGGCCTTGGACAGTGGACTCATCTCTGTGCTTGTTCTGTTAGACCTCAGTGCTGCTTTTGATACTGTTGACCATAAAATTTTATTACAGAGATTAGAGCATGCCATAGGTATTAAAGGCACTGCGCTGCGGTGGTTTGAATCATATTTGTCTAATAGATTACAATTTGTTCATGTAAATGGGGAATCTTCTTCACAGACTAAAGTTAATTATGGAGTTCCACAAGGTTCTGTGCTAGGACCAATTTTATTCACTTTATACATGCTTCCCTTAGGCAGTATTATTAGACGGTATTGCTTAAATTTTCATTGTTACGCAGATGATACCCAGCTTTATCTATCCATGAAGCCAGAGGACACACACCAATTAGCTAAACTGCAGGATTGTCTTACAGACATAAAGACATGGATGACCTCTAATTTCCTGCTTTTAAACTCAGATAAAACTGACGTTATTGTACTTGGCCCCACAAATCTTAGAAACATGGTGTCTAACCAGATCCTTACTCTGGATGGCATTACCCTGACCTCTAGTAATACTGTGAGAAATCTTGGAGTCATTTTTGATCAGGATATGTCATTCAAAGCGCATATTAAACAAATATGTAGGACTGCTTTTTTGCATTTACGCAATATCTCTAAAATTAGAAAGGTCTTGTCACAGAGTGATGCTGAAAAACTAATTCATGCATTTATTTCCTCTAGGCTGGACTATTGTAATTCATTATTATCAGGTTGTCCTAAAAGTTCCCTAAAAAGCCTTCAGTTAATTCAAAGTGCTGCAGCTAGAGTACTAACGGGGACTAGAAGGAGAGAGCATATCTCACCCATATTGGCCTCTCTTCATTGGCTTCCTGTTAATTCTAGAATAGAATTTAAAATTCTTGTTCTTACTTATAAGGTTTTGAATAATCAGGTCCCATCTTATCTTAGGGACCTCGTAGTACCATATCACCCCAATAGAGCGCTTCGCTCTCAGACTGCAGGCTTACTTGTAGTTCCTAGGGTTTGTAAGAGTAGAATGGGAGGCAGAGCCTTCAGCTTTCAGGCTCCTCTCCTGTGGAACCAGCTCCCAATTCAGATCAGGGAGACAGACACCCTCTCTACTTTTAAGATTAGGCTTAAAACTTTCCTTTTTGCTAAAGCTTATAGTTAGGGCTGGATCAGGTGACCCTGAACCATCCCTTAGTTATGCTGCTATAGACGTAGACTGCTGGGGGGTTCCCATGATGCACTGTTTCTTTCTCTTTTTGCTCTGTATGCACCACTCTGCATTTAATCATTAGTGATTGATCTCTGCTCCCCTCCACAGCATGTCTTTTTCCTGGTTCTCTCCCTCAGCCCCAACCAGTCACAGCAGAAGACTGCCCCTCCCTGAGCCTGGTTCTGCTGGAGGTTTCTTCCTGTTAAAAGGGAGTTTTTCCTTCCCACTGTAGCCAAGTGCTTGCTCACAGGGGGTCGTTTTGACCGTTGGGGTTTTACATAATTATTGTATGGCCTTGCCTTACAATATAAGGCGCCTTGGGGCAACTGTTTGTTGTGATTTGGCGCTATATAAAAAAAAATTGATTGATTGATTGACTGGGTGCTCAAGATTAAGGTACCTATGTGCTGGATCATGTATGGAGAAATACGCCACATGGCTAAAATGTTGAAACTGATGCTCACTATGTAAGTGATCCTCCTCATCTTACTCTCCCTAAGTAGCCACTCATTTGACACAAAATCATTCCAGCGGTACCCAGGAATTCTCCATAGAGACCTAGTACCAACGACAACTTAGGTCACTAGTTACCATCCAAAGGTACACTACAAAGATATTGGCAACATCAAATACCTCTGTCCAGTGACCTCATGCCTCCAAAAGCACTTCCCATATGCCTCTTGATCCCAGAGGCTGAGGACCCAGAGACATGAATGCCATTACCAAGGCTATTTTAATATCTACAACAAATGCATACATTGGCAATTGTCAACTGCTGAAATTTGAAGTTCATTAATCAATTACTGGGTTTCCTAAACCAAAATTTAAAGATGGGAGATTGTGCAATATCATATATGCCTTATCGACAGCACTGGTATACGAATATTTAGAAGTTGCCTGCTTCAGAAATAAAATGTGCTATTTTATCTTATTATGGATTTTTGCATGTTGAAATAAAATATGACAATAACAATGGCTAATTGGCTACTGTTTCCAAGATATATAAGGTTTTACATTTTGCATCAACATAATTATATTGTGTTAACAGTAGAGGTTTCATGAAAAATCATAAACATAGGTCTTTTTTTATGTTTCTCACCTGTTCTCTTTTTGTAACACTTTAAAAATTACCAAAAGGGTTATATATTAACCCTTAGTAGCACAGTAGTAGCATTTCTTAAAACTACAGCCAATCAGCAATTTCAAATAACATTTTCATTCTCAGTGGCCCAAAATTAGAAAGTTTGAGGATCTCTATTTCAGAAGCATTTTGGCTGGAGACCAGTGTAGTTAAATACCTAACGCAGGTGGAATAGGAGTTGCACTACCAATATGCAGACCTCGCTTCATACTACCTGTCTCTGTTCTTGGACAAGACCCTTCATCTGCATAGTCTCAGTCCACCCCACTACAAATGGGTACTAGTCTTGGTTGGAGAAGTACAGTGCAATGGACGGAGGTGGAGTGGTTAATGCTAATTGACTTTATGGTATAGAATCAGACGATAAGCACAAGCATCAGTGGGGCTCAAGGTACTTGTTCTATGTCATGTAGGCAGCTGGGAATCCCCTTGGTCTGGTTCCATCTCAGGGACCCTCAGCAATGACATAAGATTTAAAGTATTAAGCTTGATAGGCAGGACAGGCTGGACGCAAATGCACAATGCAGGAACACAGCTCAGTGGAGAAAAAATGTTTACTTGGTAAACAGGCTGGGGTCAGTACACGGATAGGCAGTCCAAACAAAGCAACAGGATCAAGAACATCAGGCAAAAAGTGTGGTCAAAATACAAGCAGGTAGTCATCATAAACCGATGAGGTACACAAAGCAAGGCAAGAATATAAGAACGGAGCTGGTAAGAAGGCGCATCGAACTGGTGAAGGACAGAGTCAAACCTTGAAGCTTATAAAGCACCCAAATGATTTACTGCAACACAGAACAGGTGTGTAGAGAAACTCCCAGAACCGGGGCGTGGCCAGACAGAAGTAGACAGCCACCACCAAGAACCAAGAGAAGAAGGCAAGAGACAACAGGACAGAGTAAACTCAAGCATAAAAGTAGAAAAAGAGACTAACCGAACACCAAAACCACCCCCACAACCGAGGAGCCCTACATAAAGAAAACATGCCATATAGTGATAGTCCATAAAGACCGGATTTATGGTCTAAATTAGTGTGAAGATCAGGTAAATGGTAGGGTAGGCTTGAGGCCTGCTGTAGGGTTGGTAAATGAGTGTCATCCAGCTGTTGGGATTTTCCAAATGGATCTACACACAAGAATAGTGGAACCAATCAAAATGGATGAAGATCTGTAGTTTGTTTATTTCCTGTTGTTTGAGGGAATGTGGACAATGAGCAGCAATAGGACTCTTTTTTTTAGCACAGTGCATCTAAGAATTGATTGTTGGTTTCTTCAAAGAATCCAGATTTAAAGTTGGGTGATTATGCAAAATACTTTATATACCATTTCTTTATTAGTTAAATACATACAGCAGGTAGCTCGGTGGGATAAGGATATGTAGACCTAGCTTTGATTCCCGGTCATGACCAGAACACGTCATGTGCACTGTGTCAGTCAAGTGTGAATAAAATGAAACTTAAATACTGAGACCATTACAACAAAACACAAAAATATGTGCTATTTGCTACATGAGCAAAACCTACTTGAAAAACTAATGGAGTTGTAAAGACTCACCTACGTAACAGAGGAATAACATAAACAACAGTATTACAAGGATACACTTGAGTCAAAGAAAATGACAAATGTAGAGCTCTGGTCAAAATAAAGGGTCATGTGTTATTTTCATTAATACAGTCTCAGGGCTATTTTGCAGTCACAATAAATAGACAGCAGGAAAATAACTGAGGTCCAACCTCAATTTTAATATTTATATGAATTAAATGCTTTTCAGTAAGAAGGAAAACACTTTTCCATCTGATTTGTTCCTGATTTGCTGAATAAAATCAAGTATACCCTTTGCCGAGTTACTAGACCTTTGCACAATGCACTGGAGCCAGATAAATACGTGGTTAAGGGTTTGAAACCCAACACAAAGACTAAGCATACACTGCATTATATATTGTAAAGGCTCTTGTCTTGTTCCCATCTCCTCCCTCCCTTTTGAAACGTCAACTGATTTTTTCAGTGTAACCTGATCTGTTAAAGGTCGATGTGTTTGGGACACTTGTCATCATAACTGTGCTGTAAAACTAGCACAAACCTGGTGTCGGAAGCTTTGTGTATAGCGTGAAGTCTAGTAGCGTTCCAGGTGCGAACTAAGTTGAAGTTCTACTGGGAAAATGTCTGATACATTAAATATGTGAATGATGCACCTTATTTAATCCATCGCTGCTGTACACAAGGGTGAACGTAGACCATACATTGTACTGCGATTGGTCTTCAAAACACAACGGCCATTTTGAAAATATAGAGTAGAACCAGTTTGAAGGCTTAAAAATGAATCATTTGACAAGGACAGAGGACAGCAGACAGGTAAGAGATATTATTCCACACAACTAACCTGTCTTATGACGGTCCAAACCCAGCTCACATTCCCTATTAGTGGATGTACAATCCAACGCTTGGTGAATACTGCTTCACAATGGTAGGAAGAGCTGACATCACCTTTGTTTTAAAGGCATTTTTACGCATTTAGTACTCTGTATTGTACTCTATATTGTTTTGGAATGTTCCAAATCTCTGCTGTGTTGTTCTGCACTATTTTGTTTTTAAAAATATATTATACATCATTTTCAAAATCTTTTTTATATATTACACTACTTTTGTGACCTGAAGACTTTGGTAAACACATTTCTAACACAAAAACCTCTTCACCCACATGAATAAACATGTGAATAAACATTTATTACCCTTATTATTTAAAATATCAGCTATATATATATGATGTCTTATCTTTCTTATGTCTTATTATTTATTATTATATATATCCTTTTTTCTTGAGCCGCTGGGTGGGTAGGGAGAGATCCCATGGGATAAAAAAGCTTTTCAACCTACCATCCCTGGTTCTCAAGACCAGGCACCTAAGTGGCTCTACTCTACTCTTCTTATTTTACTCTTCCTTTTTAGATATTTAGATATACCTTAGTATACTAGCATAGTTCCACCTTAGAATTGGAATATATAAGATATACCTACTAAATTTTCATGTATATATATTTACTAAAAATTTGAACAATTTCTAAAAACACATTTCAGATTTTATGCATTAGAGCCAAACTATATCATTTACACAGTTAAATGATATAATTGTCATATAAGTCCCTTCGGCTGCTCCCTTGTTTTCACTCGGGGTCGCCACAGCAGGTCTGCATGTTGATATGACATAACTGTCATATAATTATAAAATAATGATATAATTGTCATATAATTGTAAAAAAGTGACAATATATGCTGCAGGTTCAGAAAGCCAAGATTGCTCTGAACATTTTGTTGTGCAACACATAGGCATTATAATACGAGGTCAATAAAGTAACAGTCCTTTTTATTTTTTTCAAAAACTATATGGATTTCATTCATATGTTTTTACGTCAGACATGCTTGAACCCTCGTGTGCATGCATGAGTTTTTCCACGCCTGTCGGTTACGTCATTCGCCTGTGAGCACGCCTTGGGAAGGAGTGGTCCCGCCCCCTCGTCGGATTTTCATTGTCTGGAAATGGCGGAATGAAAAGGACTTTTTTTCCATCAGAATTTTTTCAGAAGCTGTTAGAGACTGGCACCTGGAAACCATTCGAAAAATATATCTGGCTTTCAGTGAAAATTTTACGGGCTTCACAGAGAATAAGGACTGTTACTACAGCTTTAAGGACCCCTATAAGGACGCTCGGCGCGCCGCGCTCCGAGCTGCGACAATGCGGCACAAGCCACCGGACCATTTCTAAACGGATGGCTCTGTGGATACGAGACCGTCGTGTGCTCTTTCTCTGGTTATCACAAGAGCTGGACATCAGCCATTTTCCTGCAGATTTCACTTAAAAGGGAAAATACTGACACTATGAAAAATGGAGAAAATGCCCATGGACTCCAGATGTTTAAGATGTAGCAACTGGGGTAGTGTGATGTCAGATGAATTCCAACTTCAACTGAAGGGATCCTGGGGGTCTCTGAATGGTGGAAGCTCCAACATTTTGCTAATATTTTAGGACGTAGCAAGGGATCCTGCCATCTGGACCAACCGATCCAGATAATGGCCATCTCGAGTATGATATTCTTAACTTGTGCAAAATTGTGTGTTCCATTGTGTGTGTACTGTACATGAGCTGCCAAATTCACCAAGGTCACACAGAAGAGGAAGAAAGAGTGGAAGAGAAGGACAGAAAGATGGAAAACTATGGGCTTTTTTCCATATGAAAGAGTCCGGTTACCTAAAGTAACGTTTGCGGAATGATGCCCCAGAAACATGCCAGCAATCAGTGCAGCAACCCCCCCCCCCCCCCCCCCCCCCCCAACACCTTGTAAAATAGAACAGCAAACAAAATAGCTCAGCCACCACAACAATGTAAATCCAATAACAGCAGCAAATCACCATGCATTTGGAACAGTAACCTTCAGTATTTTATTTTATTTTTTTACTTTATACTTCTAGGCATGGAAAATGATCATGTCAAAAAAACACAACAAAAACAAACAAAAAAACCCCCATCTGCTTAAATTAGATATTCAAAGAAAAAAGGTGGGTTGAACCTCCACTATGGTTTTTTTGGCCTCAAAACAACAGTAGTCCAGTGCATGAGTCAGACAATAATTTCATACACATTTCATTAAAAAAATATTTGCCACAGTAATATTGTCAAAGGAAATGACGTGAACTCTAAGACTGACAGTATTAATGCTTTTCTTTAAATAGCCTTCCTCCCCTGCATGAAATACAGTGTCCATGCAGTTTTACCGGCATCTTGATTTGTTGTATTTCTATTCACAGACGAGACATCTTAAAATACCTCAAAAATCACATTAGCTATCTGTAATAAATGCAGCGATCATCTGTGATCGGGTGCGTGTCCTTCGCAGGTCATTAAGTGTTAAGTATCAGGAAGGGGAAACCTTTAGAATGTAACACAAAACAGATGTGCAGCCGCAATACATAGTTATAGAGTTGTAGACATTTATTCAACTTTCACATATTGTTCAGCTCACTGTATGTAGCAAAAACATATCAGCAAAATTCAACAAGAGACATCAGGAGATGACATAACCCAAAGTGTCAGGGATCACCCAAGTACAACCTTATTCTAAATATGAATGAAATTGGTCAACTGGTTCTTGAGATATCGCGCTAACAAGCAAAACTGGACAGACAGATGGACAGACCTGCTGATCACTATATCCTCCCATATTTCATACTGAGGGAATAAAAAGGTTGACAGGTCTGGTAGACGGGTTAGGCAGGACGCAAATGCAGGACTCAGACACAAGGGTCTGTAGGTAAAAACGGTTTACTGTTGAAGCAAATGGGGTCCGGTACACAGGTAGGCAGTACAAAATAAGCGGCAGTACAAGGAGCATCAGGCTAAGGCGTGGTCGAGGAAACAAGCAGGTGGTCATGAATACACAAGAGGCTAGCAGGACGAGAAAACAATACAGAGCTCGAAAGAAGGCACAAGGCACATCAATCTGGCAAAGGACAAAGTGTATGGAGTTAAAATTGTCTCATTAATATTTGTAAATGCACACAGGGTGATCTACAAATAATCACTGATTTGCAAATGTGTTCAGATATCCACAAATGCAAATTTCATATTTGTAACTTGTAAATTGGTCTTTGCAAATAATGTTGTATTTGCAAATACAAAACTTAATTTGTACAAAAAAAAAAAAACATTACATTTGTAAAACTGGAAATTGTATTTGTGAATTGAGTTTCAGCATTTGTGGATCACCAATTACATGCATTCATCGTTTTCCTCTGCGACGTCATTTTGAGACATTCTTTTCACAAACACAGATCCACAAACAAATGCCGACTGATTTACAAATACACACTCATGCACACTGGATATCCACTAGATGGCAGTGTAGATCCATTCATTGATGTGGCTGAAACTATATGCTCCCGGATGACTCTTTAGTCATGATCGCTACTGAGTTTTTAAAATGCTTATCGCAAAGCGTTCTTTTTTTATGACATCATGCAAGTTTTATAAGTCCGCGGACGCTGATCTGTGTAGATACAAATCAGTTTCCTCGGAACCGCGGAGTTTCGAGAATAAATGCCACTCAAAGCCTGGCTGTTGCAACAGTTGTCGTAAAGCTTGACTGGTTGGTTTGCGGTGACACTGTGTGGTTCCTGTGTGATGTGTGATGTTCCTGTGTGTGATGCTTAGCTAAATGTAGCATGTGTACATCGCAAACTTTTAGAACTTTCAAGTTTTTAAAAGGAAGAATTTTGCAGCATGTCTGTGTCACGGAGCACGCACAGGCGCAATGCTGTTTAATACACTTATTTGAACCACTGTGTTAAAGAGTACAACACTAACACCCCCGCCCCCCTCCCCATGATGAAATCCGCGGATACATCATAATTCTAAAAAATAACTGACCTTGCAGACAATATCACCACATAGATACCCATCCATCAGACGCCTCCATTATGGTAATGTGAAATGATTTATTCTGAAATGTCGGTCTTCTCTCATCCTGGAGCATATAGTTTCAGTTTGCCACATGAATGAATGGAACCACACTGCCATCTAGTGGATATCCAGTGTGCGTGCGTGTGTATTTGTAAATCAGTAGGCATTTGTTTGTGGATCTGTGTTCGCGAAAAGAATGCCTCAAAATTATGTCGCAGAGGAAAGCGATGAATGCATGTAATTGGTGATCCACAAATGCTGAAACTCAATTCACAAATACAATTTCCAGTTTTACAAATGTAATTTTTTTTTTTTTTTTTTTTACAAATTAAGTTTTATATTTGCAAATACAACATTATTTGCAAAGACCAATTTACAAGTTACAAATATGAAATTTGCATTTGTGGATATCTGAACACATCTGCAAATCAATGATTATTTGTAGATCACCCTGTGTGCATTTACAAATATTAATGAGACAATTTTAACTCCATAAAAGTGGGGAGCTATAAGTACACCCAGGTGATGAGGTGCAAATAGGAAGCAGGTGTGCGTGAGAAGCACCAGAAATGGGGAGTGGCCAGAGAGGGGGAGACGCCCACCACCAAGAGCAACTGGAGACAGACAAGAGAGGCAGAGACAGAGAGCACAAAGCAGAAAAAACCTGACAAAAGAAAGAACACACAGAAAAGACGTAACCTAACCAAACCATGAAAATAAACCCAGGCAAAACCCAAATCCTGAAAAAGGTGAAAAATGAATTAAGTTACTGATGATAACCTCAACCCAGGACATTACCATGTTGAGGTTATCCTCTCCTGCTGGATTGTTGGACTGATGAACTACTCACCCTAAAGGCCCGGTCCCACTGGGGAGGGGATTAATTGCGCCTTACATCCGCCTTACATATTGAGTATGTAAGGCGGATGTCACCCGCAGCCAAAATTTTGTGCAGCTCAAAAATCCTAGCAATGGAAAAACGTACCTCTGTGGATAATTGCAGACATGTGCGATTGTTGGCCGACTCATACAAGCACGTTTCACGGATATTGCGGACGTTTAGCGAATATGAACCAATTCTGTGCGCAATTCATACGCAAATCATCCTAAACGCCAGTCATGACCGGGCCTTAAAGCATCACTTCCAGAGTGCTTTTCACAATAAAAGCATTTGAAGGTGGTGGACACTGGTTTAAGGTTTACTGTGAAACATTTTACAGTACCAAACACTGATTGTGAGCATTTAATCAATCAGAATTCAGTATTTGTCAGGAAGTTGCTCAGTAGCATCAAATGTCCACAATAAGTTTTATCCATGTGACAAAGAAGGATAAAAACAAAAACAGCTCTAGATATATACTCTTACTAATATCTGTATTTTAATGAACTCCAAGGAATACTTGGTGGTTAGGATGTGTTCTTGTATCCAACTCCTGACTTGTCCGAAGGTTGCTGACTGCAAAACATATTATTTCTCTGTGTTATATGAATGCAATTAAGATTAAGAGCAACTTTTCTATAAAGAAACTTGATTTCCATCTTCATAAAACTGATTCTTAAGACTAAGTTTTATATCTAAGAAGTATATGTTTTAAAATTAATGCAAACGTGTAGGCTGTCAAGTACGGATATGCTAAAAGAATTGTAGGCAGTGTAATGACATTTTCATAACCCTGTAGAGTATTAGTACAAGCCTTATAAATATCTACATGAATGAAGGAGCATATGTATATTGAAGAAGTGATTTGTAGTAACAAAACAATGCAACCTTACATATTGAAGAATGATCTCAATCAGTTCCACACAATGAAGCACACAGATTGCCGCCTTTTTGTGTGGTTGCATTTTCTTTTTTATATCGATTTGCATGTTTGTTTTGCAGAATTACTCAAAAACTAATTAACTGGTTTTCACAGAACCTGCTGAGAGTCACCATTTCTTTATGCATTTTAGTCATTTCTTTGTTGTTTTTTAACATTTGTGATTAATATTGCAGTTGGGGTATGAGGTATGCTTTTGCAAAAACGTGCACTCTAAAAGTGGTCAAATCACTGATAACTGCCAGTAAAAACTGTCTGTAACGCTGTCATGTGTGCAGAAAGAAGAACGCAATTCGATTATTGAGTTGCTCTGTATTTGTTGTTTTTGTTCTCTTGTTTGTGTGCACGACAGTCTAATTTTCTGTGCAATTTCTTGGACAGCAGTGATTGCTTTTATCAATAGTCTTTGAAAAATATTACATTTGCAGCGACTGAAGTTTAAAAAAGATGAAGAAGCTTGTGACACAAATACTATCATGGTTTCACATACTGTATAAGTGCAGAATTGAAGAGACACTTCTGCTTTCATCTCACAGAGTAGCTTGTTAGACTCCAAGCAGCTAAGCTTCAAGAAGGATCTATGTACAGAGAGTCTACCGTTTTATGCTACACGCTTTCTCTCCTTTTCCTCAGATTGTTTTCTGGCTGTCAGAACTGTTACGTTGTCATCTAATTGTGAACTTAAGTGGGCGTTTATCACAGATTCTCATTCGAAGTTTGGAAGAGAGTGATGGTTTGGACAGATTGTATGTTACACTGGAGGTTTTACAGATTTATCCGTCCATCTTTATCATGCTAATTGACAGGTGCACAGGAGCCTACGGGGATCAGCATTTCTGAAATTCTGTGATTTTTTTTTTTTTGTCATGCATGAGTATGCAAATAAAACTGCATGAAATCCTGAAGGGTTTGAGGTCCCGATGTAGGCGATGTGTCACGGGCCTGTAGGATAAGCCATTCTACATTGTTTGCATGGAATACTCTTTCTCAAACATTTATGATCAATAGCAGCCATTACCAAACTTAATAATACTGAACCCCACTTTGAAATCTGAACATTTTCTGCATAACTCCTATGTCTTTAATCACAATTTTGATTGACACGTCACACAAAGATGAATTATTTCAAAGTACATTATGCAAAACAAGTCGCACAATGAACAACACATCAAAACCCATGCTTTTATCTTACCACTTCTGATTACATTTTAAAATATAATGCAATGCTAAAATACCCTCGGCCGTATGAGCATTGTGTTCTCTATAATCTGTAGTTGTTTAATTATCAAGATCCTATTGTCTTATCTACAATTTGTACATGTCCAAATCATATCATTATTTGTTCATGTTGTGCAAATCAAGGAATATTTCTAGATCACCCTCTGTGCATTTGCAGTTATTAATGAGACAAATTCAACTCCATAGGAAGTTAGTTTTGAGTTAGCGAATGTTAGCATGGAAGGTAACATCCACAAAATGTCTTGCAAATGAGTCCAGGGTTGGTATCAGGTTACAAAAACAGCATTTTCAGTTTTAGAAATGTTAATTTCTCAGTAGCTTTTACATACTATACCATAAACAAAGCTGTTAGCAAGTAGCTACACCAGGAAATGACATCACCATGCTAACATCGGCGAAATGTCTTGTAAATAAGTTCAGAGGCATTATTAGGTCCCCAAAACAGCATTTTCAGTCTTAGAAGTGTTTACTTATTGCTAGCTTTTATATAACATATGATAAACATGTATTTAAAACACAAACCAAAGTGGTTTTGAAGAGACCAGCAACTGATTTTTCTCTGGGCCCTGCCCAATCGGACCAGGAGTGACATGTTTAGCAGCATTTTCTCTTGAATTGCTGGCTGTTGAGTGGTGTCCAAAAAATGAGGTGGGCTTCATAGATAATTGGCAAAGCTTCTCGGGAAAACCTTGTCTTGTTAGGAGAGATGGCATCCATCCCACTTTGGATGGAGCAGCTCTCATTTCTAGAAATCTGGCCAATTTTATTAAACCCTCCAAACAGTGACTACCCAGGGTTGGGACCAGGAAGCAGAGTTGTAGTCTTACACACCTCTCTGCAGCTTCTCTCCCCCTGCCATCCCCGTAGAGACGGTGCCTGCTCCCAGACCACCAACAACCAGTAAAAATCTATTTAAGCATAAAAATTCAAAAAGAAAAATAATATAGCACCTTCAACTGCACCACAGACTAAAACAGTTAAATGTGGTCTATTAAACATTAGGTCTCTCTCCGCTAAGTCCCTGTTAGTAAATGATATAATAATTGATCAACATATTGATTTATTCTGCCTTACAGAAACCTGGTTACAGCAGGATGAATGTGTTAGTTTAAATGAGTCAACACCCCCGAGTCACACTAACTGTCAGAATGCTCGTAGCACGGGCCGAGGCGGAGTTTTAGCAGCAATCTTCCATTCCAGCTTATTAATTAATCAAAAACCCAGACAGAGCTTTAATTCATTTGAAAGCTTGACTCTTAGTCTTGTCCATCCAAATTGGAAGTCCCAAAAACCAGTTTTATTTGTTATCTATCGTCCACCTGGTTGTTACTGTGAGTTTCTCTGTGAATTTTCAGACCTTTTGTCTGACTTAGTGCTTAGCTCAGATAAGGTAATTATAGTGGGCGATTTTAACATCCACATAGATGCTGAGAATGACAGCCTCAACACTGCATTTAATCTATTATTAGACTCAACTGGCTTTGCTCAAAATGTAAATGAGTCCACCCACCACTTTAATCATACTTTAGATCTTATTTTGACTTATGGTATGGAAATTGAAGACTTAACAGTATTCCCTGAAAACCCCCTTCTGTATGATCATTTCTTAATAACATTTACATTTACTTTAATGGACTACCCAGCAGTGGGGAATAAGTTTCATTACAGTAGAAGTCTTTCAGAAAGCGCTGTAACTAGGTTTAAGGATATGATTCCTTCTTTGTTATGTTCTCCAATGCCATATACCAACACAGTGCAGAGTAGCTACCTAAACTCTGTGAGTGAGATAGATTATCTCGTCAATAGTTTTACATCCTCATTGAGAACAACTTTGGATGCTGTAGCTCCTCTGAAAAAGAGAGCCTTAAATCAGAAGTGCCTGACTCCGTGGTATAACTCACAAACTCGCAGCTTAAAGCAGATAACCCGTAAGCTGGAGAGGAAATGGCGTCTCACTAATTTAGAAGATCTTCACTTAGCCTGGAAAAAGAGTCTGTTGCTCTATAAAAAAGCCCTCCGTAAAGCTAGGACATCTTACTACTCATCACTAATTGAAGAAAACCCCAGGTTTCTTTTCAGCACTGTAGCCAGGCTGACAAAGAGTCAGAGCTCTATTGAGCCGAGTATTCCTTTAACTTTAACTAGTAATGACTTCATGACTTTCTTTGCTAATAAAATTTTAACTATTAGAGAAAAAAATACTCATAACCATCCCAAAGACATATCGTTATCTTTGCCTGCTTTCAGTAATGCTGGTATTTGGTTAGACTCTTTCTCTCTGATTGTTCTGTCTGAGTTATTTTCATTAGTCACTTCCTCCAAACCATCAACATGTCTATTAGACCCCATTCCTACCAGGCTGCTCAAGGAAGCCCTACCATTAATTAATGCTTCAATCTTAAATATGATCAATCTATCTTTATTAGTTGGCTATGTACCACAGGCTTTTAACGTGGCAGTAATTAAACCATTACTTAAAAAGCCATCACTTGACTCAGCTATCTTAGCTAATTATAGGCCAATCTCCAACCTTCCTTTTCTCTTGAAAGGGTAGTTGTAAAACAACTGATCATCTGCAGAGGAATTGTCTATTTGAAGAGTTTCAGTCAGGTTTCAGAATTCATCATAGTACAGAAACAGCATTAGTGAGGGTTACAAATGATCTTTTTATGTCCTCAGACAGTGGACTCATCTCTGTGCTTGTCCTGTTAGATCTCAGTGCTGCTTTTGATACTGTTGACCATAAAAATTTATTACAGAGATTAGAGCATGCCATAGGTATTAAAGGCACTGCGCTGCGGTGGTTTGAATCATATTTATCTAATAGATTATAATTTGTTCATGTAAATGGGGATTCTTCTTCTCAGACTAAGGTTAATTATGGAGTTCCACAAGGTTCTGTGCTAGGACCAATTTTATTCACTTTATACATGCTTCTCTTAGGCAGTATTATTAGAAACCATTGCTTAAATTTTCATTGTTACGCAGATGATACCCAGCTTTATCTATCCATGAAGCCAGAGGACACACACCAATTAGTTAAACTGCAGGAATGTCTTACAGACATAAAGACATGGATGACCTCTAATTTCCTGCTTTTAAATTCAGACAAAACTGAAGTTATTGTACTTGGCCCCACAAATCTTAGAAACATGGTGTCTAACCAGATCCTTACTCTGGATGGCATTACCCTGACCTCTAGTAATACTGTGAGAAATCTTGGAGTCATTTTTGATCAGGATATGTCCTTCAATGCGCATATTAAGCAAATATGTAGGACTGCTTTTTTACATTTGTGCAAGAGTGATGCTGAAAAACTAATTCATGCATTTATTTCCTCTAGGCTGGACTACTGTAATTCATTATTATCAGGTTGTCCTAAAAGTTCCCTGAAAAGCCTTCAGTTAATTCAAAAGGCTGCAGCTAGAGTACTGACGGGGACTAGAAGGAAAGAGCATATTTCACCCATATTGGCCTCTCTTCATTGGCTTCCTGTTAATTCTAGAATAGAATTTAAAATTCTTCTTCTTACTTATAAGGTTTTGAATAATCAGGTCCCATCTTATCTTAGGGACCTCTTAGTACCATATCACCCCAATAGAGCGCTTCGCTCTCAGACTGCAGGCTTACTTGTAGTTCCTAGGGTTTTTAAGAGTAGAATGGGAGGCAGAGCCTTCAGCTTTCAGGCTCCTCTCCTGTGGAACCAGCTCCCAATTCAGATCAGGGAGACAGACACTCTCTCTACTTTTAAGATTAGGCTTAAAACTTTCCTTTTTGCTAAAGCTTATAGTTAGGGCTGGATCAGGTGACCCTGAACCATCCCTTAGTTATGCTGCTATAGACTTAGACTGCTGGGGGGTTCCCATGATGCACTGAGTGTTTCTTTCTCTTTTTGCTCTGTACGCACCACTGCATTTAATCATTAGTGATTGATCTCTGCTCTCTTCCACAGCATGTCTTTTTCCTGATTCTCTCCCCTCAGTCCCAACCAGTCCCAGCAGAAGACTGCCCCTCCCTGAGCTTGGTTCTGCTGGAGGTTTCTTCCTGTTAAAAGGGAGTTTTTCCTTCCCACTGTCGCCAAGTGCTTGCTCATAGGGGGTCGTTTTGACCGTTGGGGTTTTTCTGTAATTATTGTATGGCTTTTGCCTTGCAATATAGAGCGCCTTGGAACAACTGTTGTTTGGCGCTATATAAATAAAAATGATTTGATTTGATGTCACGGTGCAGCACTACTCTGATTGGCTGTCACCCACGTCACTAAAATGAAAAATTAATGAGATTGAAATAGAATGTGACTTTTTAACTTCTTAAATACATCAAGGTTAGCCAGACGGATGGACGAGAAGCCTTTGCAATACCCGATGGCCATATTTGATGGCCCTATATCTTAAATATTATTCTGGACCCCGAATCCAAAATATCCCCCAGATTGTCTCACTTACATAAATGATTCCCTCAGACAGTCATGTACTCAAAAAATGTTATCGATAGTTCATTATAATACATTTTTTCAATTAAATGTTCCTCAATGTTTAAAACTACTTCTGGATCTTGGATCCAAAATATATGCCGGATCAAATTCAAAGTACACCCCCCTCATTTTCACAGACACTGTCCACATGGTCACCAGATTTCATTACATTTTTAAATGTTATGATGTACCAAACACTCTTCTAGATCTCAGTTCCAGATCATATCACAACTCACCTCCAAAAGTGAATAATTATTTTCTTGGACATTATCCATCTGCTCAGCAAATTTCATATAAATCCAGTCATTACTTTTTCAGTTATCCTCCTGATAAACAGGTAAATAGCGGTGAAAACATTACATTCTTGATGGATTTGAAATGTGATCACAAAACTAAAAATGTTATATATTTTTAATGACCTCTTACTGCCCACCTGCTGTACCTTTGTGGCAACGGTCGACACTTTTGAAAACATTGATGTATCTTTTTTTTTTATCGTCACGTGTGTGGTCTCTCAGGTTTTGGAAACCTACAGATTTTTTTAAAGTCCTTTTTACCTAGACTTACCTAGAATGCACTGCGCACACACCATGTCCACATTAAAACCTTTAAAATTAGACCAATACTTTAAAACTAAAACATATATCTGATATTTTCACTTTACAAAACTTCAGACATGATGTTAATTTAAATAACTTGTCAGAAATTAGTTTGGTTAAAATTTTAACCATAAGTTAAAACTGTACGCCTCTGGATGACTTGGGTAATATTGCCAGTGTCTTAGTATGGTGTCAAAAAAGAGAGCTTTTTTCTTTTCTATGACCAGTCCTTTGCATGCAGAGGATAGAGCAGTTTCTTCTAAAACCAGCTCTTTTCTGTTTATAGAGGACAGAACTGTGCATTTACTACAAAAAGCTACTTCTGCAAAAATGTTAGCGGTCTAAAAATTATCGGACCAAAACTTATTGGAAGATAATTGGTCCGATGATGGTTTACAAAGTTATCTGAAAAGCTAATCCGATAATGAAAACATTATCTTTGATAATTAGCAGTTAGCGGATTAGCGAAACTGTGCCCACCTGCTTTTACTGTATGTACAGCACCAATTTGATGCATTTTTTTATCCACAGGAGAGTGTAGATGTTGCCACGGCTAAACAAATGCTGACAAGGCCACAGCCTATTAATTAAACCATCTGGTAGTCCCTTTGTCGAACAACGGAGAAATACTTCAAAATTTAAGACCGTTAGAGAAATGATGCCATGTGGAAACAACACCACTTAATTTTAACTTAGCGACAATCTTTTGCTTTCACTGGATTTGGACATGAAAAGCCTTGCAGATAATTATCTTGTGTGAAGTCTCAAGTAATCTTTGTTTTTCTTTTTTTCCTCTCCGCACAGGTTTTCCTTCTTTTCTGCTTTCTTTGATGCATCACCATCCCTCTCATTTTTCCACACACTTTGTAATTATTTTGTTTTACAAGTAAACCTTTATTAAAGTTGTTAACGGTGGTGAAATGGATTTGTTTGCCATCGTTCTCCACACTGTCTATGGATTTGTGTGTCAGCTGAGGTAATTGGATCATTGATCTGTTCAGTCATCCCTTTATTTCTCTTGTCAAGTGAAGTAAAACTGTTCTCTCTTCAAAGTGGCGTTGCATTATGGAGTCAGTGTTTAGTTTAATTAATTTCAGCTTCATCACGTTCAAGCTTAGCATGCACAGATTATCAGTATCAGTGCAGCTTGGTACAGCTTTATATCAGCCTCACTGCTGGTGACAAGCTGCTATTAAACTGATGCACAAAGATACTGACACGGACTTTTTTCCACAGTGAAAAAGACAGATGCCATATTGATCAGGAACCAAAGTGAGACACATCTGCAGAGATACACACTGGGGCGGAAGAAGCACAGCGCCAATAAATAAATTTTTGTATTTATTTATCTCAAACAGACTCCATGTGAAACAGAGAGGAAAACTAAATTCCCAAAACAACACAGAGAATCAATAAAAAAAAAAAAGAAATATGCTCGAGAGGGAGCAGGAAGAAGCAGAAATGCTTATCGAGTCCTACACCTTCTTCTGTTTTATTTTCTCCAGACACTCTTTTGCAATAAAATAAACAAATAAAATTAAAGATTTTTTTTTTTTTAATTGATGGGGTGTTTGGGAGGTCCCACCACTCGCTTGAGGTCATTGTGGCAGTGTTTTGTACATTTTGAAACAGTGATCCTTTTTCTAAACCAATTGTTTCATGTCAGGCTTTACACATTTCAAAACAGTGAATCATTTTCTGAAGCTTTCTATTCATGTTTCAAACACTTCAAACCCACTCAGGTCATTATTTTAAAAACTATGAATGACTTATTGAAGCAACGTTTTCATTTCATGTTTTGAGCATGTCAAAACACTGAACCACTTCCTGAAACAATTTCATGTTGGGGTTTTCAGTCTTTCAAAAGCAGCCATTTTCTGAAGCAAAAATTTCAGGAGGTGTTTTGAGCACTTTGGACCGATGAGTCATTTTCTGAAACAACTGCTTCAGTTACACGTTTGAGCTTTTTGAAATGGTGAAATTTTGACTAAATCCACTGTTTCATTTTTTGTTTTTAATATTACAAAACATTGAGTCAATTTCTAAAAAAAATTCATGTAGTATTTTGTGTGCTTCCGATTAAAATACAATTATTTTCTGAAGCTATTTCACCATTTGAAGTACTTTGAAAAAGTTTTTGAAAAAGATTCTTTTAAAATCAATATTTTTTATTATTTTTAAACAACTAGGTCAAACTGGTTCATTTAGTGTTTCAACCATTTCAAAATGACAAATTTTCAGAAGCAATTTCAAAACTGAATCACTTCCTAAAGACATTTTTAGATGTCATTTAAATGGTAAATGGACTGCATTTATATAGCGCTTTTCCATCTGCACCAGATGCTCAAAGCGCTTTACAATTATGCCTCACATTCACCCCGATGTCAGGGTGCTGCCACACAAGGCGCTCACTACACAATGGGAGCAATAGGGGATTAAAGGCCTATTTAGATGTCTTTTTTTTTGTGATTCAAGAAACTACAAACAGTGAATGCTCCTGAAACTAAATTTTTGTTCACTTTCCACTGAGCCTTTCGGAAGCCATTTCAAAACTGATGTTTTTCGCTCTAGTGTCAAGCTTCAAAACAATTTTCTAAAACAATTTTTTATTGTTGTGACTCCAGCAGTTACAAACAGTGAATGCCCCTGAAACTTTTTTTGATCACTTTCCACTGATCCTTTCAGAAGCTATTCAAAACTGAATTATTTTGAAAAGCAACTGATTCAGTTAGCGTGAGTCTGTTGAAATCAATCACTTTATGGAACAATTGTTTAAATGCTTGTTTGAAGTACTTTAAAGCAATCTTTACAATGTAGTTGTTTCTTATAGTGTTGAGCGCGTTGAAACAGTGACTCATTTCATGAAACAGTTAATTTAGCATTTGAAGCATTTCAATCCAGTCAATGCTTTTCTGAAACCACTGGTTCACGTAATATCTTTGAAATATCATTTTCATTACCGAGTGTTTCGTTTTATGTTTTGAGCATTTGGTAATACTGAATAATTTTCTGAAGCAATTGGCTCATTTGGTTCAAAGAATCAATCAGCCATTTGACAACTATTAAAAGAGGGGCTTCAACCCAAACCCACTCCTGATAGTAGGTACGCCTATCGTCATACACTTTTCATGCAAACCCCTGCACTGCTTGGCCTTGCTTTTGTTTGTTTGTTTGTTTTTTGTAACTACAGTGAACAAATGAACACCATAACTTTGCAAACTTTGACTATATTTAGACAAACAAGCCCAGAAATCCATTCAGTTTCAAGTATTTGGCAAGGCTTCCATAGGGTGGGTGCACTCCCATTTGCACACATTTACATGTGATTAGCACTTCAAACCTCCAAACTTGAAAGAGTTCACTTGTCAGGACTCTGTAACAACCCCCCCCCTCCTCCGCTGCCTCTGTCATACCCTTTCCCAGGTCCACTCTTCCAACATAAGTAGTGATTAAGGAAGCTCAGGACATCAATTACCAAGTTTAACCTTCTGTTGGGACGGATGACAGATTCAGGTGCATTGAGATATATGGCGTGTGTGTGTGTGTGTGCCCCTGGAGTATATAGTACAGTCGAGGACATAACTATTTGGACAATGAAAATTTTTGGAATTTGTCTCTGCACACTACCACATTCAATATTGCCACCATAATTAATATTTGTTTATATCATCTGAGGCGGGTTTTTTTTTTTACAGCTATGTGGTCCCTTCATTTTTAGAGGCCATACGTTATAGAACAGTTGACAGAAAAGCGGTTTCATGGCCTGCTGAATATGCATTTAGTAGACATTCATTGAACTTTTCAATATGAGCTCTAAAGAGGCGTTGATGCAAGTGAAGGAGACCAGAATGATATGAAAAATGGCCGCTACATTTCTAGCCAGAATTCCACTTTTCCCCCATATCTTTTAAGACAATTAATATGAATGAATATTAGGTATATGATATTTTTGTTAAGTCCTAAACCTGATGTTTACACTAATTACACTATGTAACATTTTTATTTTTGTGTTGTTCCTGGGTACACAGTGTGTTTTCCTAACCTGTTATGCCTTAAATAAATAGAAAATAGCTGTTATTCCACAGAAACTTTGCTTCTGTGATCAGGACAATGATATTTTGAAATTTGCCTGTTTTCAAGAATATTCTCGATTCGCCTTCACTACTACTGAGTAGTCTTTAACTGCTAGAACTGTCCAGAATTTTCTAGAAGTTTCCAGAATTATCTAGAAATTTCAAGAAACTTTTAGAACTTTCTAGAAAGTAAAAAAAAATAAAAATAAAATCAAAGTTTGTGCTGAATGTAGTCATTTTTCCATAGACTTTAGACATAAGCAGTTGAAATATAACACTAAGAAGCCAGGAACAAAAATTGTGTTACATAGTGTTATCCCTCCAGATATTTTGTGTCTTTAAAATAAATATGTGTAAATATTTATATGTTATTGCACGTTTTCAGGATAACGCTAGCATTAACATGTAATTTTCCATAGCTGGACAAGTGCAAAATTATTTTATATGCAGTTATAAACTATTAGTACTTCACATTAAAAACTGGACAAAAATACAAAGGATCAGTTTTCATTTTAACATGAGTTATTCTTCATTCATTGTTTCATTATAAAATCCAATAAATTTACTGGACAGAAACTTGTGACATACATTTATTTTTATGCCATTTGGAAAGTTCCACTGTTCAATCCCCATCTAGTTACAGGCATAAATTTTGAATTAGGGGGCAGTGTTGGGTCCCAAATTGTTTAATATGTATATTAATGACATTTTTAATGCATCTAGATCACTGAAACTAATATTATTCGCTGATGATACAAATATATTCTACAGTAGTGACAATTATAATGAACTTATAAATACTGTAAATGACGAACTAAGTAAAATAAAAAAAATGGATGGACAGTAACAAATTATCATTAAATTTAAATAAAACAAAAGCAATGATATTTGGTAATTATAAGGTTAAATCTAAATTACAAATATGCATAGACAGTGTCCAAATTGAAAATTTAGCTGAAAACAAATTTTTAGGAGTAATAATAGACAGTAAATTAACATGGAAAGCCCACATCAGACACATAAAAATGAAAATTTCAAAAAGCCTCTCTATTATGGATAAGGTAAAGCAATTTCTTGATCATAATGCACTCCGTACATTATACTGTTCCTTAGTTCTCCCATACTTAACATATCAATGTTCAACACAACCACTATTTATACTACAAAAACGAGCAATAAGGATCATACATAAAGTTGGATTTTTAGAACATAGCAATAATCTTTTTATGCAATTAAAATTGCTTAAATTTCATGATCTTGTAAAATATTCTACATTACAGATTCTATTCAAGGTATTTAACAAGTCACTGCCAAGTAACATTCTAAAGTTCTTCTCAGTTAAAGAGTGTGCTCATAATCTTAGAGGTTTTGCCAAATTCACATTATTAAAAGTTAGAACCACTCGGAAATTTTTTTGTGTGTCTGTATGTGGAGCAAAGTTATGGAATGGTTTGGACGTCAGACTCAAGCAATGCCAAAACATTCATGAATTCAAGTCACATTATAAACAGAGGGTCTGGGATCGGTATAGAATGATTGAGACTTAACAATAAAAGCCATTTTACATTCATGGCTCATGACTCTGTATCACAATTGTTGGTTTGTGCATTATATGTTTCTTTCTTTCATATGTTCTTTATCATAATTGGTATTGTTGTCTCTTATCATTGTTGGTATGTTTTTTATATGTTTGCTTTCTTACCGTAATTGGTATTGTTGTTTTCTTACCATTGTTGGTATGAGCATCATATGTTTGTTTTCTTTGCCGTAACTGGTATCGTTGATTTCTTACCATTGTTGGTATGTGCTTGTCGCTTGTTTATTATATTGGTATTGTTTTCTTGCTGCTGTTGGTATCTATTGTGGGAATTTACAAGTATTTAAATGTATTATTTTCTTAATTTTCTATCTAATTGACGGGAAGCAGCTATGCACTTTATGTTAAATTTGAATAAAGGGGTGGGATTAAATAAGTTTTCTTCCTCCCACTCCTTTTTGAGCAGATTCAATGTCCTGAGTTAATAGTAAATTCAGTTTTTTGTTTTTTATGTTATTGTTAAATTGTTTTCTGTTTTTTTTTTTCTGTTTTCTGTATTTCTTATCCTCTGCTCAAATAAAATTGATGATGATGATGATGATGATGATGATGAAGAACACCCTAGAGGAGGTACAGTACATCTGGAAACTATTCCCAGCGCTTCACTTTTTCCATATTTTGCTATGTGTACAGCCTTATTGCAAAATTGAGTGAATTCCTCAAAATTCTACACACAATACTCCATAATGAGAACTCAAATGTTTTTTTTTTTATATATATATATATATATATATATATATATATATATATATATATATATATATATATATATATATATAAGATTTTTGCCAATTTATTAAAAATAAAAAACTGAATTTAATTGATCGTCTCTGGAGAGATCTTAACATGGCTGTGCACCGACGCTCCCCATCCAACCTGATGGAGCTTGAGAGGTGCTGCAAAGAGGAATGGGCAAAACTGTCCAAAGATAGGTGCACCAAGCTTGTGGCATCATATTCAAGAAGACTTGAGGATGTAATTGTTGCCAAAAGTGCATCAACAAAGTATTGACCAAAGGGTGTGAATACTTATGAACATGCGTTTACTTAATTATTTTATTTTTATTTTATTTATTTATTTGTTTTTACAAATTTGTAAAAATTTGGAAAAGAAAAAACTTTTTTTCATGTTGTCATTATGGGGTGTTGTGAGTAGACGTTTGAGGGAAAAATGTACTCAATTTTGGAATAAGGCGACAACATGCAAATCAGTGATAACACTCATGAAAAGGAAGGCCAGGTTAGGCTTTACCTGAAAACAAAGTGTTAAAAAAGCTGCCTAGTTCTGACAAGATGAACGTTTGAGAATGATAGAAAGAGGACACTATGGAGAAGGAAAGGAACTGCTCATGATCTGAAATACACAACATCAGTCAAACATGGAGGTGGCAGTGTTATTGCATGTATGACATGTTTCTGAATGGCCAAGTCAATCAAAAACCTCAACTCAACAGAACAGAGTTCAGCAACCAAACCCCTGGAGGTCACCTGCCCTACATCTTTACTGTGTGGACCTGCTCCAACTACAGCTGATGACTCAGGTCTGGTGTTTCCTCATTCTTAATTGGCGGAGTACACCTGAAGTCATTCATCAGGAGTGGGTGGAGCAGGGAGAGATGGAAAACATGCAGGGCACGGTTGATGACAGGGTTGGGTTGGTCTACAATAGAGCATGCATTTCTCTTACCGAAGGCAGAAGGGCCCAGTAGAGTGCACAAAACAAATTGTTGCAGTTGTGGAAAAAGAAACTTTTATTTCATACAGTATCTTCATCAACATCTCCAGACACACTTGTGCATTTTCCGCCTTTCTTTTGCAGGTGTGCAACAGTTAGACATTTGAGAAAAATGTCTCTACAGCCATGCTGAAGTCATCAACTTCAACTGTCCTTCATCCGAGCTCCTCCTTCAGATCTGAAAATAGGTGGCAGATACTGGAAGCCAAGTCTGGTGTGTAAAACAGTTCATGTCCATGCTCCCATGACAGTTTGGCTGCTGTGGTCTGACATTAGTTCATCTTGATAGACAGTTGCAGATACTGTAGGTGGTTGTCATCTATTATAGAAACAGTAAGTCAAAATGAATGATGCCTTTACAAAACCGCCAGACAGTGGCCGTGATTTTTTCATGGATTGTGACACTTTTAACATTTTGATCTTCAGCGATCCAAGGTGTTTTTGCTACATGGAGTTGTTTCTGCTCTCCAAGTCATTGTAATAAATTTTAATGACCAGCGTTAAATCTAGGTCGTCTGGGTTGTGACTACACCTGGTCAAGACAGGTGAGTCTGGCTACTATTATATCATCAGTGAGCATTCTGAGGGCCCATTCACACTATGACATGATGTAGCAGATTCTCAAAAATTTCTGTGAAATGCTAGAGAAGGCTCCCTCCAGCTCAGTGGAGGATTGACACTGTATTGGCGGTGCTCGACGTTTGGCGACGGCCCACTGACCTACTACTGGACGTAGTTTGACATTCGTCAACGGAGAGCGGGGCTTGGTAGCACACTCAGCTGAGCTGTAGCACTGCTTGGCTGAGCTGATCTCGAGTCAACATGTAGCGATGTAGCCTATATATAGTCAAAATAACTGCGACTGTTTCACTTGCTACTGGTGTGGTGTCGAGCCAGGTTCTACATATTGCTTGACATTTCTACATATTTTGTCAGGCCCAAGGGATCTAGAATAGATGGTGTGTCCAATCAAGCCTCTCCAATCAGGCCAGCAGGAGCGAACAAAGCAGCAACAGTGTACTAACTGAGTTGACATAGCAAAAGCAACTCCGTGTTGAAGTCTCACAGGACATGCTGTGACATGCCCACCTCTTCCACCATTTCTCGGATAGTCACACGACTGAAAAGCCACGAAAGCCGTCTGAATCTTCCGAATGGTGGAAGAGGTGGGCATCATTTTTAGGAGTCCAGCATGTCCTGTGAGACTTCAACACGGAATTGCTTTTGCTGTGTCAGCAGCTTCGTGCCGAAGCCATCGCCATCAATTTCGCTGCAACTCTTTTCATGGCCAAATCTTCTGTCACAGTGGAATGTGCCAAAAAAGTGCTGATGTCCACCTCTTCCACAATTTGTCGGATAGTCACACAACGGTCCCACATCACCACAGCGTTCACTTTGGAAATGATCTGGTCATTTCAGCATGTTGATTGCCGACCGGAGCATGGCTCGCTCTCCACCGTTGTGCGGACGTCTTTAAACCGGTTGTACCACTCCTTAATCTGTGTGATGCCCATAGGATCGTCACTGAAAGCCGTCTGAATCTTCCGAATGGTTTCCACCTGGCTGTTGCCCAGTTTCTGGCAAAATTTGATGCAGTCGTGCTGCTCCAGTCGTTCCGCCATTTTCCTTGCAATGAAAATCCGACAAGAGACTACACCCATCCTCACACAAAGGCTGCTTACCAGCAAATGACGCAATCGACAGGCGTGAAAAAATTCACGCCTGCGCACGAAGGTTCAAGGTTGGCTCATGCAAGCACACGTGATTCAAATCCATCAGGTTTTTGCAAAAAATAAAAAGGTCGGATACTTTTCTAACAGACCTTGTATATTTATACCATAGTCAGTGAGAATTCCATGTCTAACTGGCGTGCATTATTTTTGTATATACGCACACGTAGTTTGGCGAGTTAAGTCACTGTTATAATCACTCCGCTCTGGTCGTCACCATAGCAACGCGCAAATCAGTTGGCGCAGATCAACTGTATTTTGACAGGTGAATGACAGAAATGGATTTCCAAGTGAATTTTAATATTTTTGGCCAAAATAAAACATTTGAGGAATGGAAAAAGAGGAGAGGAGAGCAGACGAGAAGAACAGCAAAAGCAACGGCGTAAAGATTTAACATCGGACGAACTGGACAAGACTGAAGACGGGAAAGAAGAAGATAACGGTTCTATCCTTGCGGGCTGTCGGAGCGCTCTGCATCAAAACAGCGAGCATAGTTTCTGGACCTGTTACCAGGCCGCAGCTCCACACAGCAGAGAGGGGGGCGGTGTGAGTGGCCCGCTGCAGCGCGAGCCCGCAGACTCAGTAAGCGCATCGGCGGCAAAATATCATGAGACTGGCATAAAATAGTCCCAAATACTTACGCATTTTTATCAAGTTCTGTTAACTTAAATAAATATTTGTGTATTAGCACACTGTGTGGGACCATGGTATAAGCGGATTAAACAACTCGAAGCCGTGCATTATACGGTTTGAATGCACTTCGTGGAGTAACACCACTCCGCTTCGCGTTGTGGTGTTTTAGACTCTGCGTCATGCATTCACACCGTATAATGCAGTTTGAATGCATTTTCATTTCTGGATTTTCATTGTCTGGAAATGGCGGAATGAAAAGGACTTTTTTCCCATCAGAATTTTTTCAGAAGCTGTTAGAGACTGGCACCTGGAAACCATTCGAAAAATTTATTTGGCTTTCGGTGAAAATTTTACGGGCTTCACAGAGAATAAGGTCTGTTACTACAGCTTTAAGCACCCCTTTAAGGACGCTCGGTGCGCCGTGCTCTGAGCTGCGACAATGCGGTGCAAGCCACCGGACCATTTCTAAACGGATGGCTCTGTGGATACGAGACCGTCGTGTGTTCTTTCTCTGGTTATCACAAGAGTTGGACATCAGCCATTTTCCGGCAGATTACACTTTTAACAAGAGATTCTGTCATGGAAAGCCGCACGGAGGCTTCGCGCGTAAAGACCGATACGCTTTGGAAGCGAGACAAAGGAACACCTCCGTTTCGGCGTGTCAGAGGACTCCGTGCGGCTTTCCATGACAGAATCTGATGTCCAGCTCTTGTGATAACCAGAGAAAGAACACATGATGGTCTCGTATCCACAGAGCCATCCGTTTACAAATGGTCCGGTGGCTTGTGCCACGTCGTCGCAGCTCGGAGCGCGGCGCACCAAGCATCCTTAAAGGGGTCCTTAAAGCTGTATTAACAGACCTTATTCTCTGTGAAGCCCGTAAAATTTTCACCGAAAGCCAGATAAATTTTTTGAATGGTTTTCAGGTGCCAGTCTCTAACAGCTTCTGAAAAAATTCTGATGGAAAAAAAGTCCTTTTCATTCCGCCATTTCCAGACAATGAAAATCCGACGATGGGGCGGGACCACTCCTTCCACAAGGCGTGCTCACAGGTGAATGACGTCACCGACAGGCGTGGAAAAACTCACGCATGCGCACGAGGGTTCAAGCATGTCTGACGTAAAAACATATGAATGAAATCCATATAGTTTTTGAAAACAATAAAAAGGACTGTTACTTTATTGACAGACCTCGTGTGTATATATATATATATATACTCAACAAAAATATAAACGCAACACTTTTGGTTTTGCTCCCATTTTGTATGAGATGAACTCAAAGATCTAAAACTTTTTCCACATACACAATATCACCATTTCTCTCAAATATTGTTCACAAACCAGTCTAAATCTGTGATAGTGAGCACTTCTCCTTTGCTGAGATAATCCATTCCACCTCATAGGTGTGCCATACCAAGATGCTGATTAGACACCATGATTAGTGCACAGGTGTGCCTTAGACTGCCCACAATAAAAGGCCACTCTGAAAGGTGTAGTTTTATCACACAGCACAATGCCACAGATGTCGCAAGATTTGAGGGAGCGTGCAATTGGCATGCTGACAGCAGGAATGTCAACCAGAGCTGTTGCTCGTGTATTGAATATTCATGTCTCTACCATAAGCCATCTCCAAAGGCGTTTCAGAGAATTTGGCAGTACATCCAACCAGCCTCATAACCGCAGACCACGTGTAACCACACCAGCCCAGGGCCTCCACATCCAGCATGTTCACCTCCAAGATCGTCTGAGACCAGCCACTCGGACAGCTGCTGAAACAATCGGTTTGCATAACCAAAGAATTTCTGCACAAACTGTCAGAAACCGTCTCAGGGAAGCTCATCTGCATGCTTGTCGTCCTCATCGGGGTCTCGACCTGACTCCAGTTTGTCGTCGTAACCGACTTGAGTGGGCAAATGCTCACATTCGCTGGCGTCTGGCACGTTGGAGAGGTGTTCTCTTCAACTCTATGCGAAGGAGATGTGTTGCACTGCATGAGGCAAATGGTGGTCACACCAGATACTGACTGGTATCCCCCCCCAATAAAACAAAACTGCACCTTTCAGAGTGGCCTTTTATTGTGGGCAGTCTAAGGCACACCTGCGCACTAATCATGGTGTCTAATCAGCATCTTGATATGGCACACCTGTGAGGTGGGATGGATTATCTCAGCAAAGGAGAAGTGCTCACTATCACGGATTTAAACTGGTTTGTGAACAATATTTGAGGGAAATGGTGATATTGTGTATGTGGAAAAAGTTTTAGAATTTTGAGTTCATCTCATACAAAATGGGAGCAAAACCAAAAGTGTTGCGTTTATATTTTTGTTGAGTGTACAATTTCCATATCAATGAAAGAAACTTTGTTGCTTTTTGCTCTTTGATACAAAGTCAAGCAAACACAGTCACCAGTCAAGACCATAAATGTGTAGACAGATGGTTTGCGAAAGCATCTTCAGGCTGAGATGATCATTATAATACACGTCACTTTTCCAAACTTCTTTTCAAATAAGGAGACATTTGCCAAAATCATAATAACTACAGAACTGAGTTGAAGAAGTAAGTCCTATGTCAGCTCTGAGGCATGTTTGTGCCCATGTTCATCCCCAGATTCCATAGGATGAAGCAAATGAGAAGCTGCAACTCCCCCGATGGGCTGCCAGTAGCCCGACAACTGGCCCTGAATTGGGCCAGATACTGGGCTCTCTCTCCTAGACTGTGATTGGTTGGCATCCGAGACGCTGACGTCAGCCTGTGTGTCAGCCTCACGTTGATATAGCACTAGCACTGCTCTCCTATTGGTCGTTTAGGAGTGGGAAATCTCTCTCCAAAATGGAGGCCAGTATCATAGCAATAGCATCAATTCATAGTTGGGCCGGATGTTGTGGTAGGCCGCCAGTCTGACTCACATTACTTCCCCAGCTGGCTCTGGAACCCACTTCCAGTTTGGTGGACTGACACAATGTGCACAATGCACATTAAAAGTCTGTTCTAAGGACAGGCAGGAATCAAACCCAGGTCTACATACTGGTAGGCGAACCTCTAATGCCAACTGATTACTTGACCAGTTAACTGAACAATGTACCCGCATTTATTGGATACATTTACACATCTTTGAACAACATCCATCCATTTTCAACACCTGTCTACTCCATTTAAGGGTCGGGGGGGCGGGGGGGGGGGGGGGGGGGGTGGAGCGGAGCCTATCCCAGCAGTCATAGGGTGGGAGGTGGGGTACACCCTCACCCACATGCACACCTACGGTCAATTTAAAGTTTCTAATTCACCTAACACACACGTTTTTGGATGTAGGTGGAAGCCAGAACACCCAGAGAAAACCTACGCACCACACAGAAAGACCCCGGGTGGTAATCAAACCCACGACCTTCTTGCTGTGAGGCAAGAGCGCTAACCACTGTGCTGCCTTTTTGAGCGAGAACAAAATACACTTATTTTTCTAAAACAATGCTTCTAAATCAGCCAAAAAATAACATCTATATTATTTTACATAGCTTCAAATGTAAATAAAGCAGATATTATTACTGACTTAACGTGTATTCTCTGATAGAATGGAATATGTGTAGTTGGGGAGACGATGTCTGCAAATGTAAATTTCTTAAAACTTACTTTAAGTCAGCACTATGGTAAAAAAGGGGGGGGAAACAGTAGTGACTGCAGAACACAAATCTGAGATTTTATGATGAATTCTCTAACAAAGTATAATATTTCAAGTGTTTGCACCATTTATGCAATGTCAGTTGTATTTTTTTTTCTTTTTCTTTCCCTTGTTGCATTTTTAACTCCAGGAATGGCTGTGTGGCTCTCATGGATGAACTTCCTGAGATAATGAAAGGCATCAGAGGGCTGAGGCAAACCCTAAATTAAATTTGGGAGCTGCACCAAATTAAATATATTGCTGAAATGTCTCATAATGTCTTTTTTCATGATGCTCTTTGCATCAATTTCCAAAAGAACTGCTCAAAATCTTCAAATTGCCCTATTTCACAATGCTAAACAAAGCGAAAAAGAAAATCCTGGATCCTTCCTCTTCCCCGGATGTACGCCACAAGTTAATTGCTCCATGACAGACCTTTCCACAAAGTTTCAAGAAAATCAGTTCAGTAGTTTTCTGCATAATCCTGCTAATAGATGCACAACACTGAAAACATTACACTATAGGCAGAGATAAAAATGACTGAAGAATAAAATATATTTTGAAAAAAAACAAAAAAACAATCCATCTGATAAGAGTGTTAACATGTTTTACAAACATAGTACCATATGTCACGGCATGTCGTGATTCAACATCACGAAATATACATTAATCTATTGGTTTGTGATAATTGTTACAAAACTTGCCACGTTTTTGTAACGGGAGCACAAATTCATTTGAAAACATGCATAAATAGAATAGTTTTGACTGTGTTGAATGTTTGATCTCCAAAGTAAAGGACAACACAAGGTCAACGTCCATTGGATTCTATGACGTGACATATGTTGCAACATGATAACTAAGCATGATACATGGTCTCAACTATTCCTTTTTAAACCCCTGTTAACTCAACTAATAATGTGCATAATTTTTTTTTTTTTTTTTTACCAAAATTGGAGCAACTTTAACTTTTGACCCCTGTACAAACTGAAACTGACCTTTGTCCCTATTTTTGCTGTTTTTACCCCATAACTCCTGAACATTCAGTCATACATAGTCCAAACTATTCCTTTTTGGAATCATTATGATCAGACAAATAATGTAGTGTAGTTTTCAATTTGATTGGAGCATTTTTAATTTTGACTCCTGTGTAATTCTTCAATTGACCTCTACGTGGCCGCCTATTGAAAATTCAAGTGGCCAGTTGTTTTTTTTCCAAAAGAGTAACATCTAAGGATATTCTCTTAGCCGTTGCTCTCGTAGAGTTAGTAATAGTAAGATAAAAAAATAAAAATAAAAAAAATCACGAAAATGTGACTCATTTTGTGACGGGAGCACGAAATAAACTTGTGACAATGGGTTGCAAACATAAGTCACAAATTCAGACTTAATAATATTCAGCAATTACATTTTAAAAAAAGAAAAAAGGTTGAAAATATGTTAAACAGTGCCTACAAAGTTTATTGCTAAATTTCAAAAGCTTGCAGTTATTATTTCAAAAATATGTTTAACTGCTCATTCAGCACTCAATCCAATCCTTACCTCCTAGCTCTGATGTTCAACATCTATCTGCACCAACAAATTAATATTCATCCCCAGTTTGCTTGTTGTTGTCCAGTGAACATGAATTAAACCAGACTTGCTTGATAACTGATCTCCGAGTGTTGACAGGTACACGTGGAACAATGGGATTCCTTTCCATGGCTTCCTGTCTGCTTTCATTTACTTTTTAACTTAATTAAATTCAAATTCAATCCCGGCATTTTCTATCAATAAACACACACTTCAATCCAAAATCCAATCCTCTTGTGAAAACACTCCAAATCGAAGTAAGATATCAGGAAAATGTTGTGTTAGATCATTGGATGATGAAATGTCACCCTGCGATCATTTTATTTCTATTTTTGTTTTTGGTCCCCAATGTTTTCCATCACTTGTTTAAGTGGTGTTGTCTTTTCTTAATTTGCTCAATTCACAGTAATTAGTTTTTCCACTGTTTATCTTATTTGACACCCTTTTGAGAATTAAACCTAGAACTGCAGCTCAAAGCATTTGAAGATTAAAAAGCTGTTTTAAATGCCGCACAGAAGGCACGAGTTCACTTTAAAGTGAGAAAGAAGAGAAAGAAAATATGCCAAAAAAATGTTGAGGAGAAGCGGAACATAAGGTTATTCAATCTTCTTGGAACAAAGATAATTCATTTTCTATGAACTAAAAACAACTAGACACACACAAGCACAAAAATCATCTTTTTTTATTCGTTCAATTCACTCAATATTACATACTGCAAACATGAACATTTAGATCTTGATTACACGCATGAAATAAAACTGACAAATTCATGAACTACAGTTGTATAGAATAATTTTAAAGTATTAAAGTTTTTAAAGTATTTTCCAAGCGGCAAATTCTGGCACAGAAAAATTAATACAATGCTCAAGTGCCAAAAAAAATGCAATTCCTTGAATGGCCACTTGAACCTCCAAAAGTGAGTTAATCCCCAGAGAATCCCATTTTACAGTTTTTCTCAAATGCTAAAACACATTTCACAAACGTTTCCTCCATGTCCCCCAATGTCTAAACACAACACCCTTTTCTAAAGCTACACAAACACAACCACACTTCGCACTTCAAAACTCAAACTTTCACACCAAAAGAGCAGCTTGAAGCTTTCAAAAATGTAAACACTATACACATCATTACACACTACAGCAAAACAATTGAAAACACAATGCTCAATTGTGAGAAGGTTCTTTGTTTTATAACTGCCAATGCATATTTCTAGAAACTTTACAGTAACGGATCTTCTTAAATCTCTGTAGAGGATTAGGCATTTAGTTTTGTGAGTTTCATGTGAAGAGTATAAATCTATAGAAAATACTGCATGTACACTACTGTAAGACAACTCAATGCAAAAACAGAATCTACTGCACACAACAGTACCCTTGAAAACATGTTCAGGGTGTGAAGTTGTTTTATTTACTTTATTCACACCACACACACACCACAATCACTGTGCGGCATCATGTCGCTGAGCTGCATTGGGCCACATCACCTCATCCACATCGCAGGCTATATTCTCTCTTGCCAGGCACCGCGGGAAAAACGCCCTGGAATGGCGAATCCATCCTTGGAAGGCCTCCACTGGGATGTCAACACAGGCCAGCTCCATTGCCCTTAGGAGGTTCTCTTTAGTGTATGGTTGTCTGTCATAAACCTTCCATCTCCACGATGAGAAGAACTCCTCTATAGGGTTCAGGAAAGGGGAGCAGGGTGGCAGACAGACGTTTAAAAACTGGTTACTGTTGGTGGTGAACCACTCTCTGATTTGGTTTGTTCTGTGGAAGCTGACATTGTCCTAAATGATCACATAAATGGGATGTGTGGGCACAGGATGGTGTTGGTGGCGGTCCAGGAGGATGTCTCTTAGCTCCTCTAGGAAGGTGAGGAGACGTTGGGTGTTGTAAGACCCAAGGACAGCATGCCGGTGGACAAGCCCCTCCGAACTCATGGCCGCACAAAAAGTAATATTACCCCCCCGTTGGCCAGGAACCTCAGTGATGGCTCTTTGGCCAATGATGTTACGGCCTCTTTGCCTTCGTTTCTGCAGGTTGAAGCCAGCCTCATCCAGGAAGAGGTACTCATGAGGTCTGGCCATCGCGTCCAACTGTAATATCCTCTGTGAAAATGTGAAAATGCACAGGTGTTCAGAACAACAGTCAATCAGGTAGCGCAGTATTGTCCAGAAGTACTGTAGGCCACTGAGCAACACAGTAAGTCCACTAACTCTACTGTGAACATGAATGTATACTTACTTGCACATACTCGTAACGTAGGTCTTTCTGTCGCTCAGAGTTGTGCTCAAAGGGAACCCTATAGACCTGTTTCATCCGCATCTTTTGGCGCCGGAGAACTCTGTCTTTTGTGGCCAAGCTGACATCATCAATGCTCTCGAAGTTGACATTATCGGCAATGACTTTGTCTCTGATCTCCCAGAGTCTGATGAGGTTGTTCTCACGAACCATATCCACAATGAGGGTTTCTTGTGCCGCTGTAAATATGGCAACCCTCCCACCTCTATGTGGCATTCTTTCAACTCTAAAGAAAGGAACATGTGTTGTCAATTGAAATGTTTTACAATAACAACTGATTTGGAACCAATAGACTACTTTCACAGGCTTGTAAAACTGTATTGTGACGAAGAAAGCAATAGAGTACAATACCTGTTGTGTTGTCTGAATGCCCTGATAATGGTGGCCACGGTGAACCTACTCAGGTTTGGACGGACTCTTAGTCCTGCTTCAGACATTGTCATGCCATGGACAATGACATGGTCAATGACTGTTGCTCGCATCTCGTCCGTAATGATGGTGCGAGGTTGTCTTGCTCTTCCTCCTGGACCTTCTCCTCTCCCTTGTTGGCCTGCTCCTCTTCCTCCTCTGATTTGAACTCCTCTTCCTTGTTGGCCTGCTCCTCTTCCTCCTCTGATTTGAACTCCTCTTCCTCGTTGGCCAGCTCCTCTCCCTCCTCTGACTCGAATTCCTCTTCCCCTGACTCTGCCTTCATCCATTGTGTTTGTTTGGAATCTTCGCAAACTGTGCACTCTTTGGCAACACGTGTCTTCAATTTTGAGTCGTGTGTAATGAATGACGCCAGGTATGTTCATTGTGTTCAAATATTGCTGACTGTGGCAAGAATTTTGCATCACATGAGCTTTCATTTGAGAATATGAGCAGAGTTCTTAAACAACTTGTGTTTTAGCACGGAAAAATGTGTTTAGATTTATGAGAACGGGGGATTGTGTTTTGTGAATTGTGTCTTCATGTGAAATGTGTTTATGATATTGGCAAATGATGGCTAGATTTAGTACATGTGTTTAGACAACTGGTCATTTGATTTAGAGGATTGGCTTTTGTGTTTTAGCATTTGAGAAAAAACTGTAATGTCCAACTTTACAGTATCAATAAACGTGGTTACAACCTGGCATTAAAAAACATGTTTAAAAAATTTCTATAGCTAGTTTTTCCATTCACTGCACTATTTTATACAACTTATTTTAAGCAGTTTTAAGCCACAAAGCTATTTATAAATAGAGGCAAGCTTGATTTAATTCCAGCTAGCACATTGTTTGTAGCTATCTATTAACAGTCCATTAGATAATTAATAATAATAATTATTATTATTATTATATAATAATAATAATAATAATAATAATATTTTAAATAAAAATATGAGATAATACTCCAGTATTTTCAGTGAGTGAAATTTTTTTTTGTTGTATGTTAGAACTAGGGGTGTAATGATACACAAAAATAATGGTTAAGTACGTACCTTGGTTTTGAGGTCACTGTTCGGTTCATTTTTTGGTAAGGTATGGGAATAAAATGCAAAACCTAAATTTGCTTGTTGTTCTACTAACAATTTATTGTAACATTATACAAACAGGAAAATAAAATAATTGCAAAGTGCTGCCTGATAATAAGTTAAATAAAATGTTCTCAAATAAACAACAAATATATCAACTGATGCTGTCAATTACAACAGCCTCCATGTGAACCTGGCTGCACACGCGATGAAATCTCAAGAAAAAGTTATAAAATTAATCAGTTTTCCATGTGGAGCAGGGACAACATGCACATGTGGGTCAATATTTATGTGTAACACTTCAGGAAAAAAAGCATTTACGGTACCTATTTAATTAAAAGTTAAAAAAAAAAAATTTCTGTCTAACATCTTTCTGTGTAAGTATCTCATGTTACAACGTGGAGACCCGCGGCTTACAAATGCGGCATATTTATGTACAATTTCTTTTTTCTTTTTAAAATTGATGGGTGTGGCTAATATTCAGGTGCGCTCTATAGTCCAGAAATTACGGTAAACACACGCAACGCAAACTCACCCTTGCACAGCCTTGTACCTAACCGAACGTCCCGTACCGAAACGGTTCAATACAAATACATGTATCGTTACAGCCTTAGTTAGAACTGCTGGAAGTAATTACCAGGTATCAGTAGCTAGACAACGTTAGTTACACTGACAGCATCAGTGCGGCTACACGCCAGCAACTTTTTAATACCGATACCCAAACCACTTGGCATGAGAGCCACTGCACAGTCTGCAAAACATGTCAATCACCCAAACCCAGTTTATCAAGCTCATTAGCATTAGCTATCATGGTAACTTTGAGCTAGATGGGTGTGGTCAGGTTTTATTATTCTGGCCCAGGTCAGTGCTTTTCGTTGCCCAAGTTCCACCCCATTACACATTTATAGGTTGGCTGGGAGGTAGGTGGATCCAAACACTGCTAAGATGGCAACATCCCGAGCCAACCCAACTAAGTGTCAAGCCCACTCTTCAGAAAACCTATGGGTGATGCCATTGGGGGTTTCCCCATTATTTTTACAGTCTATGGGCTTTTCCCACGATATGCTGTATTCATTCTTCTTCTTTGTCTTTCGGCTGTTCCCGTTAGGGGTCGCCACAGCAGATCAATCGTTTCCATCTCACCCTGTCCTCTGTATCTTCCTCTGTCACACCAACCACCTGCATGTCCTCTCTCAGCACATCCATGAACCTCCTCTTTGGTCTCCCTCTTCTCCTCCTGCCTGGTGGCTCCATCCTCAGCATCCTTCTCCCTATATACACTGGGTCCCTCCTCTGCACATGTCCAAACCATCTCAATCTCGCCTCTCTGACTTTGTCTCCAAACCGTCCCACCTGAGCTGTCCCTCTGATATGTTCATTCCTAATCTTGTCCATTCTTGTCACTCCCAAAGAGAATCTCAACATCTTCAGCTCTGCCACCTCCAGCTCTGCCTCCTTTCTTTTTGTTAGTGCCACTGTCTCTAAACCATACAACATAGCTGGTCTCACTACTGTTTTGTAAACTTTCCCCTTCACCCTTGCTGATATTCTTCAGTCACAAATCACTCCTGCCACCTTTCTCCACACACTCCACCCTGCCTGCACTCTCTTCTTCACCTCTCTACCACACTCTCCATTACTTTGAACAGTTGACCCCAAATATTTAAACTCACCTACTTTCACCACTTCTACTCCTTGTAACTGCACTATTCCACTGGGCTCCCTCTCATTCACACACATGTACTCAGTCTTGCTTTTACTGACTTTCATTCCCCTTCTCTCCAAAGCATATCTCCACTTCTCCAGACTAGACTCAACTTGCTCTCTACTCTCACTACAGATCACAATGTCATCTGCAAACATCATAGTCCATGGGGACTCCTGTCTGATCTCATCCGTCAACCTGTCCATCACCACTGCAAACAAGAAAGGACTCAGAGCTGATCCTTGGTGTAATCCCACCTCCACCTTGAATGAGTCTGTCATTCCGACTGCGCATCTCACCGCTGTCACACTATTCTTGTACATGTCCTGCACTACCCTAACATACTTCTCTGCCACTCCAGACTTCCTCATACAATACCACAACTCTTCTCTTGGCACCCTATCATAAGCTTTTTCAAAGTCCACAAACACACAATGTAACTCCTTCTGTCCTTCTCTGTACTTTTCCAACAGTATTCTCAGAGCAAACATTGCATCTGTAGTGCTCTTTCTTGGCATGAAACCATATTGCTGATCACAGATCTTCACCTGTTTTCTAAGCCTAGCTTCTACTACTCTTTCCCATAACTTCATGCTGTGGCTGATCAGCTTTATGCCTCTGTAGTTACTGCAGCTCTGCACATCACCCTTGTTCTTGAAAATAGGAACCGGCACACTTCGTCTCCACTCCTCAGGCATGCTCTCACTTTCCAAGATTTTATTAAACAATCTGGTTAGAAACTCTACTGCCATCTCTCCTAGACATTTCCATGCCTCCACTGGAATGTCATCTGGACCGACTGCCTTTCCACTCTTCATCCTCTTCATAGCAGCCCTCACTTCTTCCTTGCTAATCTCTTGTACTTCCTGATTTACTCTCACCACATCATCCAGCCTTTTCTCTCGCTCATTTTCTTTATTCATCAACTCTGCAAAATATTCTCTCCACCTTCTCAGCACACACTCCTCACTTGTCAGCACATTACCATGTGCATCTTTTACCACCCTAACCTGCTGCACATCCTTTCCAGCTCTGTCCCTTTGTCTGGCCAATCGGTACAAGTCCTTTTCTACTTCCTTACTATTCAACTTCTTGTACAGCTCGCAATATGCCTTTTCCTTTGCTTTTGCTACTTCTCTTTTCGCCTTACGCCGCATCTCCTTGTACTCCTGTCTACTTTCTTCATCTCTCCGACTATCCCAAAACTTTTTCGCCAACCTCTTTCTCCTTATGCTTTCCTGGACCTCTTCATTCCACCACCAAGTCTCCTTGTCTTCCTTCCACTGTTCAGATGTCATACCCAGTACTGTCCTAGCTGTCTCCCTCACCACATCTGCAGTACTTTTCCAGTTGTCCAAAATTACTTCCCCTCCAACCAGTGCTTCTCTCACCTGCTCGCTAAATTTCACACAACAGTCTTCCTCCTTCAGCTTCCACCATCTGATCCTTTGTTGAGCTTTCACTCTCTTCTTCTTCTTTACCTCTAAAGTCATCCTACAAACAACCATCCTGTGCTGTCTAGTGACACTCTCTCCTGCTACCACCTTACAGTCTGTGATTTCTTTTAGCTTGCATCTCCTATAAAGAATGTAGTCCACCTGTGTGCACCTTCCTCCACTCTTATATGTTACCCTGTGCTCCTCCCTTTTCTTAAAGTAGGTATTCACCACAGCCATTTCCATCCTTTTTGCAAAATCAACTACCATCTGTCCTTCCCCATTCCTATCCTTGCCATATCTACCCATTACTTCCTCATCACCTCTGTTCCCTTCACCAACATGCCCATTGAAGTCTGCTCCTATCACCACTCTTTCATGCTTGGGCACACTCTCCACCACCTCATCTAACACACTCCAGAAATCTTCTTTCTCCTTCATCTCACAACCAACCTGTGGGGCATATGCACTGATGATATTCATCATCACCCCTTGAATTTCCAACTTCACACTCATCACCCTGTCAGACACTCGCTTAACCTCCAACACACTTTTAATCAATCAATCAATCAATCAATTTTTTTTATATAGCGCCAAATCACAACAAACAGTTGCCCCAAGGCGCTTTATATTGTAAGGCAAGGCCATACAATAATTATGTAAAACCCCAACGGTCAAAACGACCCCCTGTGAGCAAGCACTTGGCTACAGTGGGAAGGAAAAACTCCCTTTTAACAGGAAGAAACCTCCAGCAGAACCAGGCTCAGGGAGGGGCAGTCTTCTGCTGGGACTGGTTGGGGCTGAGGGAGAGAACCAGGAAAAAGACATGCTGTGGAGGGGAGCAGAGATCGATCACTAATGATTAAATGCAGAGTGGTGCATACAGAGCAAAAAGAAAAAGAAACAGTGCATCATGGGAACCCCCCAGCAGTCTACGTCTATAGCAGCATAACTAAGGGATGGTTCAGGGTCACCTGATCCAGCCCTAACTATAAGCTTTAGCAAAAAGGAAAGTTTTAAGCCTAATCTTAAAAGTAGAGAGGGTGTCTGTCTCCCTGATCTGAATTGGGAGCTGGTTCCACAGGAGAGGAGCCTGAAAGCTGAAGGCTCTGCCTCCCATTCTACTCTTACAAACCCTAGGAACTACAAGTAAGCCTGCAGTCTGAGAGCGAAGCGCTCTATTGGGGTAATATGGTACTACGAGGTCCCTAAGATAAGATGGGACCTGATTATTCAAAACCTTATAAGTAAGAAGAAGAATTTTAAATTCTATTCTAGAATTAACAGGAAGCCAATGAAGAGAGGCCAATATGGGTGAGATATGCTCTCTCCTTCTAGTCCCCGTCAGTACTCTAGCTGCAGCATTTTGAATTAACTGAAGGCTTTTTAGGGAACTTTTAGGACAACCTGATAATAATGAATTACAATAGTCCAGCCTAGAGGAAATAAATGCATGAATTAGTTTTTCAGCATCACTCTGAGACAAGACCTTTCTGATTTTAGAGATATTGCGTAAATGCAAAAAAGCAGTCCTACATATTTGTTTAATATGCACTTTGAATGACATATCCTGATCAAAAATGACTCCAAGATTTCTCACAGTATTACTAGAGGTCAGGGTAATGCCATCCAGAGTAAGGATCTGGTTAGACACCATGTTTCTAAGATTTGTGGGGCCAAGTACAATAACTTCAGTTTTATCTGAGTTTAAAAGCAGGAAATTAGAGGTCATCCATGTCTTTATGTCTGTAAGACAATCCTGCAGTTTAGCTAATTGGTGTGTGTCCTCTGGCTTCATGGATAGATAAAGCTGGGTATCATCTGCGTAACAATGAAAATTTAAGCAATACCGTCTAATAATACTGCCTAAGGGAAGCATGTATAAAGTGAATAAAATTGGTCCTAGCACAGAACCTTGTGGAACTCCATAATTAACTTTAGTCTGTGAAGAAGATTCCCCATTTACATGAACAAATTGTAATCTATTAGACAAATATGATTCAAACCACCGCAGCGCAGTGCCTTTAATACCTATGGCATGCTCTAATCTCTGTAATAAAATTTTATGGTCAACAGTATCAAAAGCAGCACTGAGATCTAACAGAACCATACTCTTCCTTTAAAATGACCCCAACACCATTTCTCTTCCTGTCCTCACCATGGTACAACAACTTGTACCCACCGCCGATGCTCCTGCTCTTACTTCCCTTCCACTTGGTCTCTTGCACACACAATATGTCTACCTTTCTCCTCTCCATCATATCAACCAGCTCTCTCCCTTTACCAGTCATACTACCAACATTCAAAGTCCCCACTCTCATTTCCACCCTTCTAGTTTTCTTCTTCTCCCGCTGTTCATGGCAACGTTTTCCTCCTCTTTTTCGTCGTCTTCGCCCAGCAGTAGCCCAATTTCCACCGGCACCCTGTTGGGCAATAGCACCGGTGGCGGACGTTGTTAACCCGGGCCGCGACCGATCCGGTATGGGAATTCGAGTCTGAGTCTGCATAGTTCGGTTGGCTTGTTTTACGCCGGATGTCCTTCCTGACGCAACCCTCCTCATTTATCCGGGCTTGGGACCGGCACTCAGAATGTACTGGCTGCACACCCCATGTGGCTGAGATATGCTGTATTCATAATGATAAAAATCAGCAGCGCTCCCCCTGTGGAACACCAACAGCAGTCCTCAACAGGGCTGCAGGTTTTCACTGCATATGCAATCCTGTTCTCAGAGTTTCTACTATCTGACACTCATGAGACAAGCGGAATCAACGTGGCTTGTCTCTCACTCGATCATCTTTTCCATATTAACAGAGAATCACTTTTAATGATCACAATCCAGCCACCATCTGTCCCCACTGTTTCTCCACCTCCTGTCTGGTCCTCTTGTCCTAATGAAGATTAGCCGTCCTTGAGAAACCCTCAAGAGACCCTGTCTACATGCAGTCGCCAGAGATATCAACGCCTGCTGTCATTGTGTTTTCTGTCCTCAAATGTGATGATTTAGCAATATGCTCCTAAGTCAGTGTCCAGAATCATCTGATGTAAAACATCAGTAATGAGAAGCAGCTGTTAGCAGCTGTGACGGTTACATTCAAATGCTCCCTCCTAAGGTTCACCATCGATCTGTTGCGCATTTGATGGAGACACAAAGGAGATGACTGTGTTTTTGGACGATCAGACACAGTGTGAGCTCCTTCATCTCAATTAGGAAACTGAACTTCAAACAAGAACTAAGAGAGAGAAGGAAGGTTCCTTGTCAGGAGGGTCTCTGAGGAGATTTGAGGTCTTTGTTGTTACCTAACCTGAATACTTCTTGTAGGTTGTACTACAATGTTTGACAGGCTTCAGTACCCATGAACATCATACGACTAAAAGCCCTCAAAGTCCACTGAGATTCTACCTCCCTCAATTACGTTCACACCAAAGCTCAAATACTGAACACTGTTCATATTTACCATGTCTATACCACTTCATCGGCTAGACATGATTTGCAGTTGCAATACTTAGCTGTATTTTCTCTCTGCAGTGCTTAATGATGTGGAATATTTCAACTTTAACACCAGCTGTGGATCTAGAGGGGCACTGAGTAGATGCCGTCCCCCTGGAGCCACAGACCAAAGGTGTGCTAAGATATACGAAAGGTCTTGCAAAAGACTTGCAAAAACAAAGGCTGACTGATGAATGCTGCTGAATGAATTAGTTACTGCAGTGCACAGCTCAGCTCCTTTTACTTTTTAAAACAAAAATGGTGTCTTAAAAACACTGACTAGCAAGTTAGCTACAGTTAGCTTCCTAGATAGCATTTTTTTAAGGAAATGTAGGAAAGATGGCTCAGTTTACCACCTGATTTGGCCAAAAGATGGCAACTGTGGTGCTCAGAATTCCCTCAACTACACCAGTTGTCAATTTTTTGACATTTTTGGCAACTTGAGGAAGTGGGTTCGGAGTGAGGGTTAGGTTTAAGGTCACGGTTTATAATTAGGGATATTAGGGTTATGGGTTATGCCATGTATTCATTCACTCACTCATTTTCTATGCCAGCTTATTCCAATTAAGGGTCATGAGGGAGCAGGTGCCTATCCAACTGGTCATTGGGTGCGATGCAGGGTATACCCTGGACAGGCCACCACACTATTGGAGATCTGCCATCTTTTGCATTCTGAGAAACCAACATTCCTCAAGAAGGGTGTAATGCTAAAAAATATTGTTTTCTCAGAATGCAAAAAGATGGAGACCCATGCCCATGCCAGGTTCCAGACTTCTCAATCGCCCTTTGTACCATCAGTGAAAATCTGTCCAACAAATCAAGAACTACACATATCCCATTCCTTGGTGTGCAACAACGGTCAAGGCAAAGAAAAGGTTGCAAGTTCTAGAAATGGGATTCACAATGCCAAGTATCCATTTGTTCATGATTATTGAACTTTTTTTTTAAGTTTTCTTTGAGGAACAAAGTGTGTCCTGTACTGATCTCTTGTCTCAGTTATGATGGAGATGTTCCATCAGGTTTGTGAACATGCACTGGTGCAACCAATCATAACACCCACACTATGGAACTGCCTTGGGTCCTGGATGGCAACCAGCCACCTGAAAATTCTTTGGTTATTTTGGAAAGACACAAAGTAATTCCAGGTTAACCCACAGAACCTCATAATAGACCTAGTACCAGCAAATTTACGACATCTAGTTGTCATAGAGTTAAGTTATATTTGGTAGTTATCAGGGTAAAATTTCATTGGAGCCTGGAGAACTTTGTATATTGGCAATAATTTGACAGCAAAATTTTGACCATAAAACAAATAATTGCTGAAATCTGGCTCAAAGTCTATGGAAAAAAGAACCACACGGGGAGGTGGAATATAGTATAGTACTGTTTATTTTGTCAGTATGCACGTTGAGACATTTCATTCATTCCAAAAAAAGTTGAGTGGCCTGAGTTCATTTTCTGGTAATGCTCAGCTGTGAGAAGCAAATTTCAATTTAAAACACTTTCCTTAAACTGAGCTGATGAAGAGAAACAAATTGGAGACAAATGTCTTATGCGAGCGTTAATTGCCTGCACAGTGGATTTCCTTGACAATATGTCACCCCCCCGCTCATTAAGTCTTGGAACTTCAAACCAAAGCAGCCTTTGTTAGCAGAAGTGTTATGTGTCGGACGCAGCCCGGAGAACCGACCAGCGTTTGAAGGACCCAGTATAAAATGAGCAGAGCACGGTACAAAGGATAACAGAGTTTAATGAACATAACAGTGCTGTGAAAAATATAAAAGTGCGCGGTCTGGCGTGGTGGATTGCGGTGCGCTCCCAGCAGCGCTAAGGGTCCGGAGCCAGAACTGGTTCGGACCCAAGGACCCCGCCGACACCCCCCAGGTGGCCGCGACAAACCGAGTCTGTGAAAGAAGGAATCATTATGTGAGTCCACACTCAACACACAGAGAGAACGCTCAAAGGTGCACAAACAGCAAACACTTCCTGGCTTAATTACTAATCAGCTTCCCACCCTGCAGGCATGGAACATCCAGTTCACAAACTCACTGCAGCGGAAGCTGATTTAAACGACCAACATACAGCTCAATATAATAAGGTGTGAGGGACACCACATTTACTGACTGTATAAATGTTAGTCACAAAATCTAACGTACCTCAGGAAGTGTGCTGACGAGCATGAGACCTCACCCTCTCCTCTTTCACAGACCATGCATCAAACCTGGACGTTCTCTGCATCCACTGATGATGAGATGGCTCCCGAGACGACGATCTCACCCGTCTGGTCACAAGGTCGAGTCTCTGGCAAATACACACTGTGTACTCCAGTCTTAAATGCCACCATGTTCCAATCCATGTAGATGCACCACAGCTGTGAGTCCTGATGAGCCACAGGTGATCAGCCTCAGGTGATCAGGGTGAGGTCCTGATAAACTCAGCTACACAGCCACTCAGTCCCAAATGCAAGCCACCTGGAAGGAAAAACAAAAGACAGAAACAAAAAGGCAGCCAGGCCCCCCAGCCATACAACAAGAAGGTAGACGTGTAGATTCTTTTATCTCCAGTGCTTATGACAGGCCCGCAGAAGGTCCAAAAATAATGCTGATTGGAGAATGGGTGAACAATCTGTCTGCGTGAAGCATGTATGTATGCATCAGTAACGACGTACGCTGTGAAAGAACTGCGGCTATTCGTGGAAAGGCAGATGGCATCGTGTCGCACTTTTTGCAAAAAGTGTTTCTTTAATTAACGTGCATCTGATGGCATTCGCTAACAGGTGTGTCCGCTCCCGTGTTTCTAATTGTGTCGCTTTCGTACAACAGCTGGGAGGGGTGGCAGAAGTCACGGCCCACTAGCATTAAGCCTGGAGAGTGTCCTCCCTTGAAGGATGGGTGCGGCGGCGGCACTGTGGCGGATTAGTGCGGCCTGTCAAGGTCTGACGGCACAACAATTTAATCGCTAAACTGGCTTCTTGTGTGTGTATATATATATATATATATATATATATATATATATATATATATATATATAAAGAAAAACAAGGATGAGAGGAAGGAAAACAGAAGGAGAAGTTAAAGAGGTCCTTATTTGTGATTCATTGTGCCATCAGAGTGCGTTCTTGCTGTTGTTAACGTGTTATAACAACATGAACAACCTCACACACCATAATCCATCCATCTGTAAGTGTAAGCCTGCAGCACAACATGGACAGAAATACCTCCATTACCCACAGGGACATTTGTGATGTTGCACATGCACGCGCACACACAGCATCAGCATTTATTGCACAGCTGGACCATTGAACAGGCACGAAACAATCATCTTTTGTCAAAACACCTTTGGATGAAGCAATCTCACTGGAGGAAAAAAGAAAAAAGAAAAGAAAACCCGCATGTGTGCAGGTGGCAATTGTCATACATATGCACATCCTGTGCGCAAAATATAAAAGAAGATAAGTGATGATACAGCGAGTCAATGGAACTGCCAAGACAGTGAGTCAACAACTATATTTTCTGCTTCTGGTCTCCTACTAATGAGGGAAGACGTTACCATGGTAATAGCAGGCACTAGACACCTTGAGCTTTGCATGGTTTTTAAATGCACAGACACACCCGCGTGCACGTGCACAGAGCACAGTCATCATCATCCATGCCGATGATAATGGCGTCATAACCTAATCGCTAATGTGTGCGGATTTTTAAAAAGGTACGATAAATCACACGGGAAGCACCGGGCGAGCCTTTGCCCGCGGTTCTTCCATGATTAACATCAAGGGGCAACACACGTGCCTGTTGAAAGCCTGTCTGTGATCGTGATGAGATGGCAATCTGTACTGACAGGTAAGGCAAGGCAATTCTATTTGCCTTGACGCTGATAAAGTCGTGATGAATGGCAAACCTGTACTCATAAATAATAACAGAAAACATGGGTGTTTCCTTTGGGATTGCCTTCAGTCACTGCCACAAAGTACACCTACAACCTCCCCCCAACAACAAAAAAAAATGTTTTGTCTATATTTATCAGTGTAGATGCAAAGTTGCCCTGCTGAAAACACTTTACATGTAGCGTTAAGGCAGTTAGACAGCGTCCACACTGAAAACTATTACAGAACGGATAGAATTCAGCTTCATTACTTACTGAAACATCTTCCAAACTGCAGAAATAAAATTGACTGAATGTCTTTTGTCTTGCTTTGTCACACATGTGACAAAAGCTACTTCAGACAGGCTCTCTTCTGAGAAGACTTACAGATAAATGAGCTGTTCATATAAATAATATTTGGGTCTGTTTTAAAGAAAACTATAACTTTGTCTAAGCACTATTAGTATACAAATATTAGCACTCAACAATTCAGCAATGTCTTTTACATTAAAAGTGTGCAGCCGCTCCTGCTTTTACTGCTGCTACTGCATTTTTCTTTTTAATGTCCCTGTCACACCTTGATGATTTAGCTTGCGTATGCCAACCGTATTAAAAACACTGGCACACATTGGCGCACGTTTAATAAATTAATGCAGCTGTCACACCTTGACGATTAACCAGCGTCTGCTGACAACCCGATTTCCGCCCAGTGGTTCGGGTCAGTACTGCACGGTGTGGTGTGCGTCAGAACCAGAGTAATTTAACATCATTTAATTTTTTTAATTTTCATTTTTATCTTGGTGGACCATTTTCATTGTGTACAGAATGCTGATGAGTGGACTGGCTGTGGGAAACGCAACCCAGTCTCACGGCAAGTCGTGATTCAGCAGCATGAAATATACATTAATCTATTGGTTTGTGATATTGAGATGAAAAGCGCCTCATTTTCGTCAGAGCAGCACAAATTCATTCTAATTCATTTCGTGATGGCTGCGCAAAATTAAAAGTGAAGCGGGGGGGGGGGGGGGTTATGGTTAGGGTTGGGGGTAGGAGTAGGGTTAGTGAGTTTAAAAACACGCCGTCACAAACATTTTAACCATTTCGTAATGGTAGCACAAAAAAAAAGTGAGACTGACTTGGGGAAATGCTGTTGTGAATGAATGGAGTGCTGTCTCTTTAAATGTTTAAAACGCTGTTGATTTCTGATCAGGTCCTCTGATCAAGCCTGATCAGGTCATCACAGACCTGAATAATGAAGTGCTTTAAAACTTTAAATCATCACAGCATTTCATTATCACAGACCTGAATAATCAAACGCGGTGATGATTTAAACTTTGAAAGCGCCAGTCAACTGCGATCAGGTGTTATCTGAATTTGAATCTGAAGTGCTGTGTGATCTGTCGGTGTGGTGATCACCGACAGCGACAGAGCATTAAATGTTTAAACAGCGTATTAATCAGACCACACCTGATTGATCAATCAGGTCGTCAGATGATCACACTGACAGCGACGACGCTTTAAAGAGTTACAGTGCATTAGTCAGGTGTGATTACCCTGATTGATCGATCAGGTCGTCTGATGATCACACCACAGCGATGACGCTTTAAAAGTTTAAATCATCGCAGCGCTTCTCTGTGATCAGAGCACGACACCGGCATGAGAAACGCACCTGGAGCAGGAAAAACTACAGAGGGACTTGCTTTAAAATGCTACGTTTCCAGCCACGAATTAAAGGATTTTCAGACGTCATTTTCAAAAATCAGGAGCTTTATGAGGATTCATGTCCGTCTGTGATGGTGAAATGGACTGAAATGAACAGGTCAGATTACTTTGTGTTTGAATGAAACAGTCTGTCCGCATAAGGACCGCAGCTTTCAGCCAGTCAGTGGCCATCATTAATGGACATATTTAGACTTATGAGAAAATTACAAGAAACGTGTGCCACTAATCACATAACTTACCTACAACTTATGTCCCGCATGTGCGCCATGCTGGCACTCGAAAATTTTCAGCATGCTCAAAATTTTACAAGGAGCTCAGCGTATTAGGACTATATCAGTGACCTTCAACGTTCTCTTAATTTATAAAAAACTAAACCTTAACTTATTAAATATTATGCCAGCATTTTTTAATACGATTTGCATACACTGGCTAAATCGTCAAGGTGTGACAGGGCCTTTAATGAATAAAGACTGATGCTAATTTCACTAAATAACTGTCAAATTTGAGATAGTTTTAGTTGAATTTCAAAATCAAATCACAGTTTGTGCATAATATGAAGCATAAAATGCTGGATTAAAAAATATATATTTGAAATATATAATATATTGCTTCATTCTAGAGGGTGAAATCACATCTTTCAGCTTGGTAGACAGATTGTGTTGAACTGGTAACCATGGTTATCCTCTGTAGGAACGTAACCAGATATATATTAAGACTAACATCATGTGACTCATGGCCTGTGATAATGCCAACTTGATAGTTTATTACGTCCGCCAAGGATGTAATAAAATCTTCAGCATTTATTTATTTGTATGTCTGTCTGTCTTTTTAGCAGGATTACTTCAAAACTACTGCACAGGTTTTCATTTTCACCACAGATAGATAGATATGAGGCCATGGAAGTCTCCACTGAATTTTGGAGGTGATTTAGATCCAGATCTGGATTCTGGATGAAGATTCCCTTTATGTATGCTTTGAAGGATTACTTTAAAACTACTTCAAGGATTGTGACCAAATCTCCTCAGATAGATATGAGGGCATTGAAGAGTCCACTGAAATACTCCAGTCTTATAATTTTTATCACTAACAATGGTTCCATAAAGACAAACCTTTTTTGTCTTCATGTTTCTCTTTGCTGTCTTTGATATAATCATGCAATTTCAAATATAAACCAAACTTGCAGTAGCTTTACATCATCTGTACAACAAAGTAATGTTTTAAGTGCAGGGCACAGGTTTTTTTTTGTTTTTATTATGGAGTGCCAACAGAAATGAGGAAACATCTCAGTGAAGGGAGGCACACATTTCATTGAAGACTGAACATTTGTCCCATTTATATTTATAAAAGGAAGCTTTTACATTGATTTGAGCATAACTGGAATGTGCAGATGATTCACCACTTTGAAGTATCATGCATGCCCACCCACTGCATTCACGGATTCACATCCTGAATTTAAGTATGACAACCACGATGGTGTGTGAATGTTGCCACCATCACGGCATTATCCCGTATATGCATTTCCACTGAAGCTTGTCATCAAGGTCAAAACATGAAGACAGACAGTATTTTTTTTTTTTTAAGTATAATCAGATGGAAATAATTGCACTGCAAAATGGAGAAAGAACGTGGCTCAATACAGGCTGAGCTGGGAGTGAAGGGCATCCATGCAGAATAATCAATTATAACACAGTTATTCCCACAAGATGCTATTAGGGACCTGAAGGTTTATTTTGAATGCGGAACCTTAAGTGACTCCTCAGCGATTTACACACAAACTAATCAATGTCTGACTCGTAACATCAAGTTACAACTCTGGAAGCTTTAAAAATGTAACAAGATCTTTTTTTTCTTTTGCATGTTTCATTTTTTTTTTTTAAATAGATGAAGATCGATGCTAGTTTGGTTATACAGGGAGAACACAAAAACACTCCTTGGTTTCAAATATTTATAATATCAAAAGTGACATGAATAATTTTACAATTTTGGTATCAACAGTTGCAGAAACTCATCAAGTTTTTTTTCTCTTTTGCAGATTCTTCTTCTTCAAGATTGTAAAATTATTCATTTTGATATTAGAAATATTTGAAACCAAGGAGTGTTTTTGTGTTCACCCTGTATAATTGTCAAAATCAACATAAGTGGAGTTGCATTTCAAAATAAAAGCCTAGCTTACCCAAGGTACTGACATATTTCTACCTTCCGAAAAGCCAAGCTGGACAAGCCAAATTCATAAGAGGGTCATCATGGCTCCATTGTAAAAACTGTTATCAGGCCTGATCCTGACCATTAAAAAAAAAATTAATAGCCATTGGCTTTATTAAAGAGGAGTCTACGTTCCCTCAGCTGTCTCCTTCATAAGTGCCGTGTCGACTGAGCTGACAGCCACCACCAGATTACCAGCACTACTATGGTACATTTCCAAAACGTTTCCAAAGCAAATCATTACAAATATGCACCAAGTCTATATTTGGCAAACACCACATCTATTACACGTTTGACAAACCATCCAGGGTAGACTTCTCCATATAAAGTTGTCATTTATGTATGTCCTGTAGCTGAGATTCAATGGAATAATCGGCGGGACATCTTGAAAATTCACAGGAATCTCTGACTTCTTCCCAGTGCATTCTGGTGTTGATCAGGGATGTGTTCTGGCTCCTACTATTATTTCATTCATGCAAGGACTGGGTGTTGGGTGGGGATGTGGAGTGCAGCAGCTTAGCTGCCCTTGTTGGTGAGGGAAAGGTACACTAACCTTGACTTTGCAAACAATGCTGTAACCTTTGCAGAATTAATGGATAGATTGACTGCAGAACTTGAGAAGCTGCATGAGGAATTGGAGTGTTTGCTCCCGTTTTGGACAAAGACAAGGGTTCAGGTTTTCAATTATTTCGTGGAGAGACATATGTATGTCATGAAAGTGTCGAATTTGTAGAGAAATTCGCTTATCTTAGGGAGGGACACACAAACTCATATCTATCTATCTATTTTATATATATATATATATATATATATATATATATATATATAGGAGGTCTGTCAATAAAGTAACGGTCCTTTTTATTTTTTTCAAAAACTATATGGATTTCATTCATATGTTTTTACGTCAGACATGCTTGAACCCTCGTGCGCATGCGTGAGTTTTTCCACGCCTGTCGGTGACGTCATTCGCCTGTGAGCACACCTTGGGAAGGAGTGGTCCCGCCCCCTCGTCGGATTTTCATTGTCTGGAAATGGCGGAATGAAAAGGACTTTTTTTCCATCAGAATTTTTTCAGAAGCTGTTAAGAGACTGGTACCTGGAAACCATTCGAAAAATTTATCTGGCTTTCGGTGAAAATTTTACGGGCTTCCCAGAGAATAAGGTCTGTTACTACAGCTTTAAGGACCCCTTTAAGGACGACGAGGCACAAGCCACCGTCCATATCTAACTCGGCTTTCAACGCTTACCAGTCCAGTAAGTATCAGTCAAATTGTGGATAGCTGGACATGTCCAAACTTGAACTCTGACACGCCGAAACGGAGGTGTTCCTTTGTCTCGCTTCCAAAGCGAATCGGTCGTTACGCACGAAGCCTCCGCTCGGCTTTCCATGACAAAATCTCTTGTTAAAAGTGAAATCTGCCGGAAAATGGCTGATGTCCAGCTCTTATGATAACCAGAGAAAGAGCACACGACAGTCTCGTATCCACAGAGCCATCCGTTTAGAAATGGTCCGGTGGCTTGTGCGCTCCGAGCTGCGACGACGCGCCGAGCGTCCTTAAAGGGGTCCTTAAAGCTGTAGTAACAGACCTTATTCTCTGTGAAGCCCGTAAAATTTTCACCGAAAGCCAGATAAATTTTTCGAATGGTTTCCAGGTGCCACTCTCTAACAGCTTCTGAAAAAATTCTGATGGAAAAAAAGTCCTTTTCATTCCGCCATTTCCAAACAATAAAAATACGACGAGGGGGTGGGACCACTCCTTCCCAAGGCGTGCTCACAGGCGAATGACGTCACCGACAGGCGTGGAAAAACTCACGCATGCGCACGAGGGTTCACGCATGTCTGATGTAAAAACATATGAATGAAATCCATATACTTTTTGAAAAAAATAAAAAGGACTGTTATTTTATTGACAGACCTCATATATATATATATATATATATATATATATATATATATATATATTTAGGCGATGGTTGAATGTCTTTAGTACCAGACCTCTTCTGAGGATCTTTTAGTATCATTAAAATGATTTCAAATGAACAATTACTACTCAGAAGAGGAGCATCACTTGTACAACCCCAATTCCAATGAAGTTGGGACGTTGTGTAAAATGTAAATAAAAACAGAATACGATTTGCAAATCCCCTTCAACCTATATTCAATTGAATAAACCACAAAGGCAAGATATTTAGTGTTCAAACTGTTTTTCTGCAAATATTTGCTCATTTTGAAATGGATGCCTGCAACAAGTTTCACAAAAGATAAGATAAGATAAGAAAAGCCTTTATTCATCCCACAATGGGGAAATTTCAGTGTCACATCGCAGCACAGAACAGTAGGAATAGAAGGGCATGCAACAAAACAACAAGCATCTCTCAAAAACAAGAACCAAAAAAAGCACTCAGTGCCAGGTAAAGCTGAGGCTACCATTATTCAGTTCAATGCTGCACTGCCGGGATGATATACACCGTCGGGGTGTGAGAGTGATCAGGTAAAATGACTTCAGCGTGAAATGTACGACAAGTTACTCTGATATTTACAATATGGGCAGGTCTAAATATAAGTAATATATATATGTAATATGTAGTGTAATATATGTAAAGTGACTTGAGTGCACCATAAGTTAAATTACTGCACTAATAAATACAGCAGGTAGTGACATGATTATTGTCCTGGTTGCTATGGTTACCACAGTACTAGCATTGATCACTGTACAGTCCAACAGCAGCCGGGAGAAACGATCTGCGGAATCTCTCCCTCACACAGCGAGGGTGGATGAGTCTGTCACTGAAACTGCTCTCCAAGCAGACAGAACGTCCAGCAGGGGGTGACATTCGTGGTCCAGCATAGATTTAAGTTTAGCCAGGACCCTCCTGTCCCCCACCTCCTGCACAGAGTCCAGAGGACAGCCCAGGACAGAGCAGGATTTCCTGATGATCTTATCCAGTCTTTTCCTGTCCCTCTCTGTGATGCTGCTGCTCCAGCAGACCACACCGTACAGGATGGCAGATGCCACCACAGTCATAGAAGGTCCTCAGGAGTGGCCCCCTCACTCCAAAAGACCTCAGCCTCCTCAGGAGGTAGAGGTGGCTCTGACCCTTCCTGTAAAGTGCGTCCGTGTTATGAGTCCAGTCCAGTTTGTTGTTCAGATGAACACCCATTGGAGGGAGTGTAGAGCGGCGTCCACCACCATCTTCTTGGTCTTCCCCGCGTTGATGAGGAGGTGGTTCCTCTGACACCAGTCCACAAAATCCTGCGTTAGTCCTCTGTACTCCGCGTCATCGTCGTCCATAATAAGTCCAATGAGGGCGGAGTCATCGGAGAACTTTTGCAGGACACAGCTGTCCGTGTTGTGTCTAAAGTCTGCAGTGTAAAGAGTGAAGAGGAAGGGTGCGAGGACCGTCCCCTGGGGGGCCCCCCACACTGCAGGTCCTGACCTGCAGTGTCAGACACGCAGTTCTTGGTCCTCACAAACTGGGGCCGGTTTGTGAGGTAGTCCAGGACCCACTCAGCCAGATCCTTGTCCACTCCTGCAATCACCAGCTTGTCCCTCAGGAGCCACGGCTGGATGGTGTTGAAAGCGCTGGAGAAGTCAAAGAAAAGAATCCTCACAGCGCTGCTGGGCCTCTCCAGGTGGGACAGTGAGCGGTGCAGCAGGGAGATGATGGCATCCTCCATTCCGATGCCAGGCCGGTAAGCAAACTGCTGTGGGTCCATAGCAGAGCTCACCATGGAGCAGAGGTGACACAGGACGAGGCTCTCTAGGGTCTTCATCAGGTGGGATGTAAGTGCCACTGGCCTGAAGCTGTTGAGGTCATTGGCGTGCGGTGTTTTGGGCACTGGGACCACACGACGTTTTCCAGAGGTGTGGCACCGTGCTCAGCTTCAGGCTCAGGTTGAAGACCTGCTCCATGACCCCACACAGCTCATCACAGGATCTGAGGAGCCTCGGGCTGATCTTGTCTAGGCCTGCTGCCTTTTTGCTCTTTAGAGCAAGAAGGGACGGTGGTATGTTTATCACTGTGTTACATCACCTTTCCTTCTAACAACACTCGAATAAGCGTTTGGGAACTGAGGACACCAATTGTTGAAGCTTTGTAGGTGGAATTCTTTTCTATTCTTGCTTGATGAACGACTTCAGTTGTTCAACAGTCTCAGGTGTCCGTTGTCGTATTTTGTGCTTCATAATGAGCCACACATTTTCAATGGGCGACAGGTATGGACTGCAGGCAGGCCAGTCTAGTACCCGCACTCTTTTACTATGAAGCCATGCTGTTGTAACATTTGCAGAATGTGGCTTGGCATTGTCTTGCTCAAATAAGCAGGGACGTCCCTGAAAAAACATTGCTTGGATGGCAACATGTGTTGCTCCAAAACCTGAATGTACCATTCAGTATTGATGGTGCCATCACAGATGTGTAAATTGCCCATGCCATGGGCACCAACACACCCCCATACCATCACAGATGCTGGCTTTTGAACTTCACGCTGGTAACAATCTGGATGGTCTTTTTCTTCTTTTGTCCAGAGGACACGACGTCCATGATTTCCAAAAACAATGTGAAATGTGGACTCATCAGACCACAGCACACTTTTCCAGTTTGCCTCTGTCCATTTCAAAGGAGCTTGGGCCCAGTGAAGGCGGCATCGTTTCTGGATGTTGTTGATGTATGGCTTTCATTTTGTATAGTCGAGTTTTAACTTGCACTTGTAGATGTAGCAACGAACTGTGTTAACTGACAGTGGTTTTCTGAAGTGTTCCTGAGCCCACGCGGTAAGATCCTTTACACAATGATGTCGGTTTTTAATGTAGTGCCGCCTGAGGGATGGAAGGTCACGGGCATTCAATGTTGGTTTTCGGCATTGCCGCTTACGTGTAGAAAGTTCTCCAGATTCTCTGAATTTTGTGATTATATTATCAGGGCTGTGAAATAAAAATTGTGAAATCTGAGGAAAATCCGCAGGGGGTCAGGGGCTCCTCGGGGGGGGGGGGGGGGGGGGGGTCTAGGGCCTTGTGGGGCCCCAGAAAACAAATTAAATTTTCATCTACTGATACATTTTCAACATCTCCTGGAAGAACAAATCCCAAAATTAGTGCGTATTTAAATGATCCTAGATTCAACCTTTCATTTGAACTGTCAATGATCATGGTGAAATAACAGAATACGACGTGGAAGTAGGACCTGGAATGATTTTCCTTTTAATTGTAAACCAAATTATGCATTAACTCAGAACAATTAAACTACATGAAATTCATGAAGACTGAAAAGGCTGTTAAACCATGTCAAAAACCACAGCTAAAGCTTGTAGAATATTTTAAAAATAAGGGTAAAATATCAATAACATACCTTATAGTAAAAAGCCACACATTCTTGTCTAAATTCCTGTAAATCCACTCAAAGCCACAATGTCTTTTTTCCCATGAAATATGTCTACATTAATAAAAACTAATTGACATTGTTGTGTAAATTCATGTAGCCTAAATTCATTCAAAGCCACAATGTCTTTTTTTTCAATGAAAGAAAGTCTAGATTAATGAAAGAAAAAAAGGCACATAATCTTTTCTGAAATTCTGTTTGAACAGCACAATGTTTATTTTCCAGAGAGAAAAAAAATTCTTACCAGTTCGCTTTTCCCGTTCATCTTTCAGGTGTGTTCATGAAGCCAGCAACCATTCCAGGGATTCTTGTCCTTATCAGAATTTTTCAAACTGTCTTTCTCGTCATCTTCGCTCTGTCTGATGTCGCTCCATGACACAGACATGCTGCAAAATTCTTCTTTTAAAAACTTGAAAGTTCTAAAAGTCTGCGATGTCCACATGCTACGTTTAGCTAAGCTTCGCACAGGAGTCACACAGTGTCACCGCAGCAACCAACCAGTCCCGCTTTATGACAACTGTCGCAACAGCCAGGCTTTGAGTGGCATTTATTCTCCTCGAAACTCCGCGGATCCGAGGTAACTGATTTGTATCTGTAACACACAGATCAGTGTCCGCGGACTTATAAAACTTGCATGATGTCGTAAAAGAAAAAGAACGCTTTGCAATAAGCATTTTAAAAACTCAGTAACGATCACAATTAAAGAGTACAACATTAACACCCCTGCCCCCCTCCCCACGACACGGATGAACTAAACACGGATGAATGCAATGCCTGGCACTCAAAAACGGCAAAAACCCAAAGGTAATGACGGTGGTCAAGCAAATAGTAGCTACACTATCACGGCTCGGGAAAAATAACAAAGGTGGTAAACAGACGCTAGAATCGAAAATGCTAGAATTATAGTGTTATAAACAGCAGCAACAAAAATCAAAGCCTCCCTTACCATTCAGTATTCTGCAGCCTTTCAAAATCCTTCAGAATTGGCACGTCTCTTGCCTCTGCTTTGGCTCCGCCATAAGCACCGTCTGTATTATTTTCACTGTCAGAATGCTCCTGGTTTGAATGTTCGTTCGAAAGATACGGCCCGAATCTGTAGGGTCTAATCGCTGCTGTGACATCCTCAGGATCCGAGTCAGTCTCGATTTCCTCAGAGAAACAATCCACACTTGAAGAGGAGGCAGAAAAGTTCTACATCTCATCACTGTCCACGCTGAGGTCTATCTGTTCCTGTTGTCAAACAAAGACTGGACTCTACACGCTATGATGTCATGGCATCATGTGACCGCTGATGGAACGCTGCCAGCGCACTTTCCAAGAAACATACTTTTGAGAAGCTGTACAAACTTTATTTCTCAGTGACAATGATTAAAACCACTTTCAACTTACTATACTGTATGTATATTTTTGATATTTATATCTACCTAATTTTTTAGGTGTCATATCCACTTTAAGTTAGTAAGTTAGATCAACTCTAACTTAAGTTCAAACAACTTCATTCATTTAGATGTTACCAATTGAAACAATTCATTTAAGTTGGTTCAACTATTCTCTTTTTTCAGAGTATCTACCTATGTCTACCTATCTATCTATCTATATCTATATCTATATATATATATATATAGTGAGGAAAATAAGTATTGGAACATTATAACATTAAAAAATCATACATTGTGATTTCCGGATTTTTTTTTTTAGATTATGTCTCTCACAGTGGACATGCACCTAAAATGAAAATTTCAGACTCCTCCTAAGACTCCTAAGTGGGAGAACTTGCAAAACCACAGGGTGTTCAAATACTCATTTTCCTCACTATATATATATATATATATATATATATATATATATATATATATATATATATATATATATATATATGTGTGTGTGTGTGTGTGTGTTATTCATACATGCTGAAGGGTTAAAGCAATATCTTCAACCTTCACACAAAATTCTGAAGTTAAATGTCATTCTCAGACTTTTCACTGTGTATTTTCAAGCTTCCATGACATTTTCACAATTTTCATATCACGCTTTCAAGTTTTATTCATTATTAGCAGACTTCAATTACATATTCAATTTTTATTACACATTCTCAATATTCTGTTGTTTCATAAAATCTTGTCACATTTAATTATATATTCTAAGGCTTCCATGCTATTTTTGCAAGTTACATTTAATGGTTTCAAGTTTTATGTAATATTCTCATACCTTAATTCCATATTATTATGTTTTTGTTCCACATTCTCAAACTATGATATTCTTCACACAACATTCTCCCATTTTGTTTCATATTCTGATACTTTCACTCCATATTCTCAAAGATTCCATACCATATTCTCAAATTTGTCAAGATGATTAAACTTCATGCATTATCATCATGTTTCTTACCCTCTATCAATCAATCAACAACTTTATTAATCCCACAAGTGGCAATTTCATTTGAGCAGTCCATTTAAGAAAAAAATAAAATGAAATAATATATAACAACAATAAAATGAATAAAAAAAACAAATAAATCAGACTTAAGAAGTTAAAATGAATAGCAAGAATAAATAAATAAATAAAAACATGGCAGACCTACGGAGCATTTAAAAGTCGAATTGCCGAATATATAAACGACTTTAAAAAACGGTTGGTTCTACACACCGGGGAAGCATAGGTTTTCATTCGGTAGTTTAAAATCTTAAACAATATCGTTTCATTTCATACTCTCACGTTTCATTCCACAATCTCAAGTATTTCCTGAATGGCATGTCATAACAATGACTATTCTTCTATTTTTGAGCTATCGAAGAAATAAGGATTTTGTGTGTACTGGCAAAGAGTTACCATTTATACTCACCTACCTCCATCACTGTGTGGAGAACTGCACGGTTTTAATATTCATGTGCATTTAATGCACTTAGTACATATGAAGCCACAGCTCTCAAGTGGAAGTAGGTCTTAAACTTGCATTTGCATGTTTATTTCGGGAGCCTGATTAGCATTGGCAAACATGAACATCTGACGATGGGAGGAAGAGGAGGAGGAGGAAGAGAGCGAGGGAAATGTTTCATAACAAAATAAATTGATTCCCAAGTTCAAAACTGTGTTCTCATGCAATAATCCAAGTGCTTAAAGACTGTTTTGACATCACAACTTGTCTTACACAGGCAAACATCCAAGCATATATTGTGCTCTTGCTGGGTTGAAGGCCTGGAGGAGGGAATGATGTCAAAGGAGGCAGCAGTCACTAAACCTTTAGTTTTCAGAACCGCAGCAGAGGCTGAAAGCTGAGGATGACAATTTTCATAAGTAATATAGCTTATTGTGTACAGTATCTGGCGTTCCCACCACACATACATAACCTCTCTCGGAGAAAGTGGAGTTAGCATGCTAGCCTGCACTGTGCAGAGCAGAACAACAGAAGCGCTAGCCTCAGTAGCTGAGTTCAGCTCATTAGTTTGTGTGCTCGTGGTTGAATCCTACCAAAAAAAAACAACAAAAACAAAGAAGAACAAAAAAAAGTGGGCAGTCATTTTCAACAAACAAGCTCACACAAGCAGACTGCACGCTACCTGCCCAGCAGGAAAAGGGAAAGAAGTGAAGTAAAGAAAAACAAAGAATCAAACAGCAAAACAAAGAATGCCTAACATTTGTCCCAGAAGATGGCGAACAAAATAACAGAGATTTAAAAAAAGAAGGGAATATTGAAGTTAAAGTCAACAGGTCGCCAATGGTTATCTGACGGATGCATAGGCGCGACTGACATATGCAAATCCTGCCATGTTAAACGGTGGCAGAATGAGTTTTATGAATGATATAAAATGGCTGGTGTAGCGGTGCGTATATATAGTGGATATCCAGAAACGATTACAAAGATTTACTGAATGGGACCCAGCCAGAGATAGATCACGGTGTCAGTACTGCTTCTGGTTGTGTTAAAAATGTCCTCACCTGTGGGATTAAAAGGACACAGAACAGAACGGTGCCCCAACTTTAGTTTGTAGGGCGCTAATAACTGCTGGCATCTGTTGAAGAAGTTGTACTTTCAGGCTAACCTTGGGAATGGGTGGTGGTGTGTGTGTGTGTGTGTGTGTGTGTGGGGGGGGGGGGGGGGGGGGGGGGGGGGGGGGGGGGGGGTGTTAAAAGGGGTTATACTGTTTTTATTTTAACTTTATTGTAAAAAAAAAAAAGTTGGTGTTTCAAGACGATCGTTGTCCATGCCCCCCAACTCTGTGGCTGTGCAGGGACTGACTCTCCTATTAAAGGCAAAATTTAGCCCTGAACCAGCTCATTTTAGACTTCTGTGACATATGTCATGGACGTCCATATCTTAACTTTTGCTTGTCCTGTGAGACATTCCCATTAAGCTAGCACTGCAAGCGCGAGGTCCCGTAGGGGGGCCCGTGGGCATGACCACCCCCCCAAACCAGGATTTCTTTTTTTTTTTAAATGGTGCAATTTGATGCATTCTGAGAGCACTTTGGTCAGTTTTATTAAACACGTAAACAATGGAACAAAATATGGCTTGATTTCATTACAATTTATTTACTGTCTTGTATATATTGTCTGTAATATGTTTCCACAAATGGACTGGCTGTCTGCATTAACTGACTTTAATTCTGCTTTCTGTTGTGTGGGCCGCTGAAGAGGAGGTACTGCTGGCCCACCACCACCAGATGGCGCCCTGCTTGGAGTGCGGGCTTCAAGCACAAGAGGGCGCCGGAGCCACTGGGAGTGACAGCTGTCACTCATCCTCAGCACCAGCTGTCACTCATTCATCTCATCACCATCACCATAAAGGCCGGACTGCAACTCCACCTCCTCGCCGAGAAATCAGCTACCATTCAGGTAACTTTCTCTGCTGACTCAAAACATTGAGTAATAATCTGTACTTCTTTGCAGCCGTTTTCCTGTGGTGTGTCCTTATCTGTGGGATTGGCGTTTGGTGTGATCTGCGACGGCTTCGCCTCACACCCCAAACCAGATGGTGAAACAGGAGCTGCGCGAGTGTGTGATTGGAGGTGGAGGTGCTCCCTCCTAACTAAACACTGACTGTGGGATTACTGAGTGTGTGAACTCACACTCATCAGGACTGTCTCTGTTTTCTGCCAGCAGTACCGGGTCTGACTGCTGAAGACAGCGGCCACCTGGGGCGCAGGGCTTGGCGGCTCCGGTGTTCTTCAGCTCCGTTGGTGGTGGAAGCTGTGTGGGGATCCGGCTCTTCTCTCGCCAGGCGTCTTCTATCGTCGAGCCTGCCCACACGTCACCTGGTGTATGATTGACAGTCCACCATATTGTTACTGTCTGTACGTCGTTGTGCGATTCACAACATTAAATTGTTACTTTTGGCTTATCCATTGTCCGTTCATTACCGCCCCCTGTTGTGGGTCCGTGTCACGACACTTTCACAACACTTTCATTACTTTCATTTTACATTTATCAAATTCTAAGTGTGCCTTACAAAACAAATCAACAATTTCATCATTTCTGCTTTTAGTACATAATGCACTTGAAGACATGATAACTATTGCCAATGAAGTCTTTTCCACTTGTAAGTCATTTAAAATTGATGCAATAGTTAAATCACATAATTTGCAAAAAAACAAAACAACAATGTAACTTCAAAATAATAATGATGAAATAATCATTTTAATGTTAAATCAAGTCCATTTTTTCACTAAGCAAAGTCATTTTTTATTCACAGTTGAGTATCAAACAGGCAAACTGAGTCGCTATGATGTGCTGTGGATTACTTTTTGAAATATTTTAAAATGGTGCGTGATTAACTTAGCGTTGTAAAATTAACATTGTGAAATTCTCACCTTGTTCTTGTGATTAAGTCTCGACACTCCTCTATATTGTCCAAAAAAACTAAATTAATTAATTAATAAATTGTAAAACAAAATGTCCAGCTTTCCACCCCCGAAAAAGTCTAAGTGCTTGCAACAAACTTGCAATGTAAAAATTAACTAAATTTGATACTGAAACCAATTTACACAAACTAAAAAGTACTTGTATGGAATAAATACTGGAAAGGAAACATAACCCCAAAAATGATCTTTACTTCTAACAAAATTGAGCCACAAACAAGACCAAAAACAAGGACATGTTGCACATTATTTAATGACCCGGTTACCAACACAACATAAAATTATTCATGACTGAGCCGCACAAATGCAGTACTAATCAGTGCATGCTGATTAAACACAGAAAGGCCACAGGTGGTAATCGAACCAATGACCTTCTTGCTGTGAGGCAACAGTGCTAACCAATAATCCACCGTGCTCAAAGAAACACTGTCGGAAACACTTGGAAATGTTATGATTTCAGTGCAACATGTCCTTTAAAACATAGAAGAATGGAAAAAAATGCATACCGCTGTCCAGCACCAAAATCTGAAAGAATGAAAGTATGTCTCTGTACCTCAAGAATTTCAATTTATGTTCTGCTGTTTTCTTCATAAAAGCCTCCCTGTTCCCTCTCGCAGTGGCTGCAGCATTGTTTTAGCCTCCAATCTGATCGATCGCGCAACAGACAGCGTCGGCTGAGTCGGCTGTGCGCCGGTGTGCCCCCTTCCCCAGACAGACTGTTGATCGCAGTGCCCCACACACTGTGGACACCGCCATGACAAAAAAAAAAAAAATTAAATGTAGAGATCGTCCTCTGATCATCAGGCTTAATGTAAAACTTGTGTTTGACATGGGTCTGTGTCATCTGGATGTAAAAAGGATAAAATAAAGAGCTGAAGTTGTTTATGTGAAATTTCCCCACAAAAATGGGTTTGTGCGCGGTCAGATTCCCAGCAAGTCTCGCACTGAAACATCGCAAGATGACGTCACTCAGCAGTGCGGTGCTGTTATTCCATTGTCTGAGTAGAAACCTGCGGTTTTATATGACGAAATAAACGGAACATGGAAAAACATTTTGACAGAAATGTGTACACAAACGGATTTGTGTACACAAACTTTGGTTTACTTTTAGGTGGTAACATTTCAAAATGTAAACAAAAGATACATGTGAGTACACTGTCCCACATTAGTCTCAATGCTGTGTTTATATTCTGGGTTGTATTTTTTAGCGGCAGGTCCGGAAGCCTATACTGAAGAGTAGCTAAGATCAGTGCTACAGCTAGCCTTGATTCGTTTACCACAGATTGGTGAAAATTCTGGTTTGTAAATAGTTTAGTGAACACTACTCATTGCTTGATGTGTATGTATTAAAAAAATTGTGTATATATGCTGGTATGATACCCATCAGTGCATTTCAATCAGACAGTGATTTGTTTATTTATTCAGATATTTTGGTTAGTTTGGGGACGTGAGAACATGCATACGTACTATAGTGTGGACCAGGGTCCACCTGAAAAGGTGGGACTCAGCTGGGTTCCAAGTGGTCCGTGGTGCAGTTCGCTTAGTGTGGGAAAAGGAACTGAACCAGTAGCACAAATATCTGACCGCCAAGGGAATTTTATATGTTGATTAATTTGTTTTCTTGCAAAATAAGGCGTGGGGTGAGGTTGATCACCTGTCAAATGTTTGCAGATGACCACATGTGTAATGAGGTCAGTGAACTAAAGACAAAGAGGAGTTTTCGCAGGCTAATGAAGATGCCCGCGATAATGTATCCCTTGGCCTAGTATAATAAACACAACACTCCTGACAAACAACAGTGTGCACTGTCCAGCGCTGGACTTGAACTCACGACCCCAGGCAAAGAAGGTGGACACTTTAACAAGGAGGCTGAAACCCAAAGGCACCAGCATCTGTTGCTAGAACATCATTGTCAGGGAGTGACACCTGGATACATTATACACATATGCCCCATTTTGGCGCCTGTGGTGCAGAAGCTGCACAACAAGACTGTCCATGCGCACAGTTATGCGTGTTTCCATCTGTGGCTACTCGACACCAAATGGTCACACTTCCAAATATTTGGAATACAAGTTTATCTCATAACCTCTTCTGAGTTCAGATGGGGCCAACCTTGACCTGTTTTTTTTCTGGGTCAAATCCAGGTTAAGGTGTAAAAATAGGCCTGCACAGGACAGTTATTTGGCACCAAACTGTCACATAACACAAGATATTTGGAATATGAGTTGATCTCACAGCCCTCTTGTCTGTGTTTAGAGGCAGCTGACTGAGATATACTTTTTTTCTAGGGACAATCGGGTCAGGTGAGGTGTTATGTGTCGACGCGGTTTGAGGAGCGGACCGGCGTCTGACAGAACCCAGCGCTAAAATAACCAGAAAGCGGTTCCAACAACAGAAACAATTTATTTTTCACCTGTGCATAATAATGTGTACAAAACTAAAAGAACGTCCTTCTGGTGGAGTGAACTGTTGGCACGCTCTTAAGCACCCAAAAGGATAGAAGCCCGGCGTTCCTGGACCCACTACCACCAGACAAACACCCCCCAGGTGGACACGACAAACTGACTCTCTGTGAAGCAAAGAAGAGGTGAGGTAAGTCCAGCAGTTACAACAATATCTTTCAAAAGACACAGCTATCAGCAACACATTCAGGTCTGTATTTTTTAACTTTATGCAAATGAGCAGCTTCTCACAACAAGTGGAGGATCACTTATCCGCACGCCACAGCAGTGAGAAGCAAACTGCACAATTCTCATCACAATTCCAGTATACTGCATAACAAAACACCAAGTTACTATCAACAATTAGTCGAACACTTAATCACCTTTAATGTGTGCTGACAGCAAGTGTCCTCACCCTTCCTTGCTTCACGGGCTCGATGTGTCAAACCCAGGCGCGGTCCTCAGCGTCTCACAAACGGACATCACAAGGTCGAGTTCCCGGCAGTTCTGCTTGAATCACACATGACTTAAATGCAGAACGCCATCCAATTATCTGCTTCAGCTGAAAGTCTTTAAGGTTGCATGTGAGCACCAGTCACAGGTGCTACACATGATGTTGATGAGGGTGAGGACTCTTCAGCCAGCACCTTCTCCACAGACAAATCAGTTTCCATGCCACCTGAAGAGCAAAGAAAAGAAAAGAACACCAAAACATCCAGCCACACCCCCCAACACACAACATGAGGCCCAAAATACCAGCCCTTCTCTGATTAATCTGACTGTCTGTCAGCAAGATTTTGTCAAAACTACTTCACTGATTGACAAAATATTCACCATAGATAGATATTATACCGTGGAAGACTCCATTAACTTTTGGAGGTGATCCAGATCTGGGTTCTGGATCAAGTTTCACTTTATATAATCTTTGAAGGATTACTTTTAACAGGATTACATTAGAACTACTAGAACTACACAGATTTTTACAAAACAAGATACATATTAGTCTATGGAAGACTCCATTAAATTTTGGAAGTGATCTGAATTCTGGATCAAGTTTCACTTTATATAGGCTTTGAAGGATTATGTCTAAACTACCCCATGGATTCTCGCCACATTTTCACCATGGGCAGATATTAGGGCATGGAAGACTCCATTAAATTTTGGAGGTGATCCTGATCCGGATCCAGATTCTGGATCAAGACTTCACTTTATATACGCTTTGAAGGATTACATCAAAATCAATTAATGGATTTTCACCAAATTTGCACAACAGATACACTGAAAAAAGAGAATGTTTGAAACCAACTTAAAAAAGTGTTACAATTGTAAAAAACCTGAATGAATTAAGTTCTTTGAACTTAAGTTTGTAAGTTAGAGTTGATTTAACTTTCAATCTTAAGTTCAAACAACTTAATTCATTCAGGTTTTTACAAATTGTAACACTTTTTTAAGTTGGTTCAAACATGCTCTTTATTCAGTGTAGATAACAGGGCATGGAAGACTCCACTGAGGTGGAGGTGGATTTTGGAGGTCAAAAATCAGTGGGGTCTTCCAGGCTCTCATATCTATCTGTGGTGCAAATGTTTCAAATTAAAATTGAAGCCATCAAGTGGCCCTGTAGGACAAATCTGTTATAGGAGAATGACAGAAAAAAAAATACATTGTAACATTTTTGTTTTGACTGTAGTTGCGTCAGGAAGGGCATCCGGTGTAAAACGTGTGCCAATTACCAATGCGGATTTGGCTGTATCCGCTGTGGCGACCCCGAACAAAACTGGGAGCAGCTGAATGAACAACACCACAATAGTGTATGGACATTTTTAGTGTCCTCACTGACGTTGGGATATTTCTCTGTGTAAAATCTAATATCTGACTTGGAATCAAACCCCAGTCTATATGTTGGTAGTCCAACTCCTATACCACAAAACCCCATGCTCTAATTTTATCTGGATCGTCTCTAAATATCATGACATGTAAAGCAAATGCTTTTGCCACTAGCTAGCAACCCAACACTATGCTCTTGCAGAATGAGTCTAAATTTCAGCGGTTACTATTCTGAGATGGAACAAACTTTTTCAACAAGTCTCACTAAAATATTAATTTTCCTTTTAAATCCCGATAAGGTAACATGGCAACCACCAGTGATACAAACCAACAAACAGATGCGAGTGAAAGCAGACCGTCCTTGGCAGAGGCAGAAATAAAGAAAGAAGAAAAAATTGAAAAAAGGCTCAGCTGCCTTTCAGTAACATCAAAGATGGATTCTACAAGAGCCCTTTTCTTTACATCCGTCATTAAAATGCACCTCATACAGACGAGGTCATCTCAGACAACATTCATGCCAAGGTTAATACCAGAGAAGAGGGCTGATTTAGCAGACTGCTGTGATCACCATTTAAAGTTTTGTCACACCAAATTGAAGATAGAGGTTTGATCTTCCTCACGCTTCCTCCATCTACTTTTTCACATCTTTAACCTTTCTTTTTGGATGATTATGAAGCGTCCTGCGGTTTTCCTCTACGTAGGAAATAAGGCACGGTTCAGCTCATCAGCTAACAGCTAAATGACAAAGATATCCTTAACGGCTTAGCCTTTCAGCTAGCTATGAAAACCATTAAAGTAGACCTGCATTGAAATAAATGTGGTCAGATCTCAGAAAGAAATAGCTGATATGTATTTATAAGACCCTTATGAATGCAGTAAAGTAAATCTGTAAGCCCAAATATGTAATTCAGCGGAGAAATCTTCATTTAAAATGACAAATTTGCAGCTAAAATTTAGCCCTCCGTGAAAACAGTTTGTACATCCGGATCATTTCCATGACGTCGGGGAGAAGACGACATGCTTGCGCCTTCAGTCCGATCAAAAAAAAAAAAAAAGCCTTCAGTCCGATCCCGTATTGAAATTGATTTTATCTGTTAGTAATGTTACTGTTATACACATCCGGATTTCAACATCCAAAAGTAAGCTGCAATGAATGCGAGATACAGCTCTGCATGCTCAGATCAGCGGCGACATCAACAGCGGGCGATGTTCTTCTCCGTTCTTCTCTGTTTTGATGCAGAGAGGCCAGTAACACCTGTTGCCCACAAGGACAGACTTCTTGCGGCAAAATCCGCAGCGCCGCACGGTCTCGGTAATCGGAGCCGCAGAGCTCCGTGGCCACTGAAAGAGGTTTATATCTTTTTAATGAATTGAATTCTTTGCAGGTCCCCGCATCCGTACCCCACGACGGTAACACCGGAGGCGAAAGACAGTTCATTTTCAATGCGACCACCACTCAATCAAATGGGCATTATGGAAAAAGTCCCCAAAAATAATTTTCAAGCAACAATAAAAGAAATGTATACTCACCAAACGTGCCGCAAGACAGCGGAGGTCGGTCTTGAAGTCCTGAGCGATTTCTCTCACCAGGTGCTGGAACGGCAGCTTGCGGATCAGCAGCTCAGTGCTCGAGGACCACAATGTAAATAAGCATCCGTATTGGAAGCGTTCTTGTGTTATCCTCTGTGGTATTTTTATGTATTGTTATATAATTTTATTGCCGAATAAAATAAAATAAAATAAAATTCTGGGAGCAGTGGATTTCTGTTAGCGGCGGATCTGTCACAGCGCCAGGGTGCCGTGAGGCTTCTTGACGCTGCCGCTGAAACCTCTGCAATTGTTCGCCAAATGCACGAAGTGTAATCACAGCGGCCACCGCGTTGTAATCCAGAATGGCCACGGGACACAAAATGAAGTGACCGATACGTCACATGAAAACCTTCTATAAAACAAAAAGGTGCTTTTGTAAGAGATGCAAACTGATGTAAATCCACAAATTACAGTTGGCGCGCGCAATGCATGCTGGGATAGGGTCTTCTCTCTGATGTCTCGGCAGCATCCCGGATGTGCTGACAGTTTTGCGGAGAGCTAAATTTTAGCTGTAAATTTGTCATTTTTAAACTAAGATTTTGCCGTTGAATGACAGATCTGGGCTTGCAGATTTACTTTACTACATTCAGAAGGATCTTATGTGTAAGTCATTTTTTGGTCCAAAGATCTGACTGCATTTATTTCAATGCAGGTCTACTTTAAGGTGACGATTAGCATCCACTAAATATATCTCTGCTAACTTTAAGTCAGCTAACTTTTTTAAAGGTTTAATGGTTAAAAATGTTTGTAAACCCCTAAAATCATCTGTTTCTTGCTGTTGAAGTTAATTAGCGTAAAGGAAAAGCATAAATGCATTAAGTATATTATTAAAAAATTATTTCCATTTGCATTTTTATTTCTTAATAGTTCTTATTTGTTTAATAATTTCTGCACAGTGAATAAACTGTCTTGAATGGAAATAACTTTTTTTTCATTTCATAATTCATTTACATTTTATTCATCATCTAATCTAGGCACTTGGACATCAGCCGCGTCAGCCAGCAACTTAGCCTCGCGTGATGACGTCATCAAATTTTCAAGCTCGCGGTTCGTATCGTTCGCAAAATGCGGATTGGAGAGGCTGGTTCTGCATGAATTCTACCGGAAATGCCGCTATTTTGATGTAGGAGACCTGCGAATTCTTACGCACTTTGTCTGGTAAAAATCCATTCAGATTTCTGAAATGTGCCTGATTTCCAAATTCGAACGTGGAGTTCCCATGTTAAATCACCACCTGCGTGACTTCCTTGGTGATTAAATACCTTTGCTTGGTCTAGTTTATGTAATAAACATCATTTTAGCGAAGTATCATATGAATCTGTGCCTCCGCACTAATATTTGGATCCCCGCCGGTAGCCATGGTAGCGACCTCCCGCTGAAAATATGTTGTCGTCTACTCGCTATGCCCGGAAAATAATTGTTCTATACATGAACATCTGCACATTTTTCAGCCGATAAATGCTTCAGATAAGTTTATCGATATCTTAAAATGTTATTTTCGTGAGGATTTTATTTCAGTTTTGCTTCATTATGAAGGATTGATTGGGATTTATTTTGTTGAGCATATTTTGGGCAGCTGGCTCACTGGTTTATGGTTATTGCGTTCTGCTTGGTCGAGCGGAACTATGACGTATTGAAGTGATACCCTCTGATTCTTCTTCTTCTTGGTTGTTGGCAAGCTAGGCACGGTCAGTGCATTGCTGCTCCCCTCAGGTCATAAGACAACAGAACACCTATTAAGTGTCAATGAGATATAATGAGATATAATCTACCTTTCCTTTCAGCCAGAAATTCCTATTATTTGACACAATTTTTTCCTCTATTGTAATGTAAATAAGCTTAGAAAATAGGGCACGAAAATGACCCCTTCAAATCTCAATATCTCTGGTGTTATTTATCCGATTTTGACAAATGAGCTGTCATTTTGTTGCATTTTTGGTGCCCTTTCTTCTGATTGCAAGCAGAAGGCCATTTAAACAACTTTGAAAGAATGTCCAAGTGCCTATCTAATCTTGGCATGCTAAACCTTTTTGGGAACCTTCATGTTAGCTCTTTAAGTCTGTTTTTCAAGGTTGTAGAGCCTGTAAAACAAAGGCAAAGCTAAATTCATGCCATAAAAATTTGCAGCTAGCTAAATGTTTTTGTAATTTAGTGGTTATCACAGTTATCTTTACAGTTAGCATATTAGTGGTTATTTGCGCTAACACTTAGCTGTGCCCACCTCTGCATGTTCCCATTATGCCTTTTGTTGTTGGTTTTGATTTTTGGATGACTATGAAGCATCCTGCAGTTTTCCGCTACGTAGGAAATCAGGCACAGTTCAGCTTACCAGCTAACAGCTAGCTGACAAAGATATCCTTAGTGGCTTAGTCTTTCAGCTTAGCTATGAAAACCATAAGATGACAATTGGCACCCACTAAATATAGCTCTGTTAACTTTAAGTCAGCTAATTTCTTTTTTTTCTTTAAAGGTTTAATGGCTAAAAATGTTTGTAAACCCCTAAAATCATCCATGTTTGTTCCTGTTGGAGCTTATGCACTACTTAGCAAAACTGACACACTGTGTGAAACAAAAATGTAAATGTGTTAATTAGATTATTAAAAAATTATTTCCATTTGCATTTTTATTTCTTGATAGTTCTTATTAGTTTAATAATTTCTGCACAGTGAATCATTTCATTTCATTTATTTGTGCAAGGACAGCATACAATTACATTATGCTCACTGAGCAGAGATGTTTGTACCAGATTATAGCTGCAACAGCTAATTTCCATCTGTAGTCCTTGAGGGTCAGGGGGATAAACTGTACAAATAAATAAACTGAATAAACGGAATAAACTGTATGTTGAATGGAAATGACATTTCATTTTTTTTTAATTTCATAATTCATTTACATTTTATTCATCATCTAATCTTGGCATGCTAAACCTTTTTGGGAACCTTCATGTTTCCGCTTTAACGTATTAACATTTTAGCTCTTTAATTCTGTTTTTCAGGGTTGTACAGCCTGTAAAACAAAAGCAAAGCTAAATTCATGCCATAAAAATTTGCAGCTAGCTAAATGTTTTTGTAATTTAGTGGTTATCACAGTTATCTTTCCAGTTAGCAGATTAGTGGTTATTGGCACTAACGCTTAGCTTAGCTGTGCCCACCTCTGCATGTTCGCATTATGCTTTTTTGTTGTTGGTTTTGATTTTTGGATGATTATGAAGCATCTTGCGGTTTCCGCTACTTAAGAAATCAGGCACGGTTCAGCTTATCAGCTAACACCTAGCTGACAAAGATATCATTAGCGGCTAAGCCTTTCAGGTAGCTATAAAAACCATAAGATGACAATTTGCATCCACTAAATATATCTCTGCTAACTTTAAGTCAGCTAACTTTTTTTTTTAAAGATTTAATGGTTAAAATGTTTGTAAACCCCTAAAATCAGCCTTAGCAGATTAGTGGTTATTGGTGCTAACACTTAACTTAGCTGTGCCCACCTCTGCATGTTCCCATTATGCTTTTTGTTGGTTTTGATTTTTTTCTTAGAGGAGTTGAAAAAAGGTGCTTCTCGTTTGATAATTATGGACAGGAGGAGAACAGCAGCAAGAAGAAATAAACTGAATGCACTGACCTGCAGTGCCTGTGAACCCCAGCCACAGTTTCAATGATGGAGCACTCTCCCTCATTTAGACAAAAGGCCAGGTCCTTGTCTTCCACGCATGGTTTGAAGACTTCTGAGCGTAGACTCGGAAGGGTGGGGGCTGAGGCTAAAAAGAAAGAAAGAAAGAAAAAAACATTTCAGTATTATTGAACAGTAAAAAAAAATTCCTCATCCTTTCACCTTCACATTGCCAATCACAGTTAAGTCACATAGGAACTTCTTGCTTTGAAGTAGTACTGCTGCAGTGCCTTGCATGTCATTATGACTTATGAAAGGTTTTCTTTCCATAGAAATTGGATCTGCGATGGAAATGACTGGCTGCCTCAGACAGAAAATCTTATTCCTAGTCACTTCAGGATCTTAGAGAATAGGCTGAATAGACTGGGAAGCAGGAGAACCCATCGATCCAAGACATCTGCTCTCTGCGGGTAATCTGCTGTGATCTAACGGCCTTAATCAAAAAGAAGCTTCCTCAGCCATGCAATGCCCTTGGAAGCAAATAATGTTTGATGACCGGCTGCAGCCAGCCTGGAAAGACCCGCCTCACCACACTGAACATCTCCCAAAAAGCATGTCTGAATGGCCGGCCAAATGGACGTGTCTCAATTGCCTGCTAATTAGAATGTGGAGAGAAGATGCAGATGAAGCAAAATGGGGATGTTTCACAAACCAAACTACCTGCCACTGTAGCACTGCACAAGATTCCTACATGCAGTTTTGTTACTTGAGAGGAGGTGTACTACCCATATGTTGATCAAAGTTTGATTTCCAGTCATGATATCCATCTGTGTCCTTCGATAAGACTCATTATATTGTTCCAGTCCACAACTCTAAATAGGTACTAGCCTTGGCTGGAAAAGCAACCTACGATGGACTGCTGGCCCATCCATGGGGAGTTGCAGACTCTTACATGCTTCATGCTAATGAATCTGGAGACACAGTAGATACTGGCACCAATGGACCTCAAATTAGGCCTTACTTTTTCTCTTCTACCTGCTTGGCATCCACTGTTCCACAAAAGACATTGTGCAATAGACCAAACTTGCAAAAAAAATGCATCCAACACAAGCTGAGTCATCTGGCACTCAACTTTATCATCATGCAGACAAAGAGAAATGGGTTTGTGTGTGAGGTTGTGTACATTGAAGTTCGATAAATAAAGCAATGAATCTTGATTTACAACTTCAGTGCTACAACTAAGGACTATTTTTGCAGAGGCTGGCCACTTGTCTGTCTCAGTGGTTGCCAACCAGGTCAAAGGGTGGTTGTGGTGGTTCACACCACCACTGCATGCTCCAAGACCAAACTTTCTTTAACACTACAAGATTTTATTTTTGAAAGAATTATCATTTATAACTCCAAAATTCTAGGATTTTGGCAAATAATTTTGTGGAGAACAAGCCAAAGCTAAATTCAAGTAGTCAAATTTCACTGTAAGTGGAATAGAATATTTGGTAGTTTCTTGGCTCATCGTTATCATATTTAACTTTTCAGTGAGTGGATTAGCTGTTATTGAATGCAGCTTTTACATTAGCTGTGCCCATGAGAGCCTTCCAGGTAATGAAGCATTTTTTTTTTTTTTTTTTTTTTTTTACAGTTTGAGTTGACGTTTTTTAATTTGCTACAGTAGCAAAGTACATCTTGGCAAACAGGTTCCTTGATTTAAGACAGGAAAAAGGTGTCAGATTGGTATCGGTATATACTGAAGGTCCCAGTATCTTCTATATCTCAATAAACCAGATATTAAAAGACATGTCTAATTTAGACAAGCTGACGGTGGAGATTAAAGAACTCCAAAAACTGGTTAAAGAGAAGGACAAGATCATTAAGAAACTTGAACAACGTGTAGATGAACTTGAACAATTCACTAGAAAAGATGATGTTATAATATCTGGACTAGAAACAAGGCATCGGACATATGCAAGGGTGGTGGATTCTGGTGGAACCAGTGGGGAGAATGCACCACCTGAAGAACGACAATCATTGGAACAGCAAGTTACAAACTTTTTATATCAAAATGGTGTTGACATCCATCAAGACACAATATCAGACTGCTATACTGTTCCAACTAAAGATAGAAAAAATAAACTGTCTAACATTGTTATACGATTTACAAGCAGAAAATATAAAAATGAAGTATTAAGACAGGCAAAGAATTTGAAAGGAACAAGTGTCTATATAAATGAGCATTTAACAAAAAAAAAAATGCAGATATTGCTAGGGAAGCAAGACTATTAAAAAAACAGAAGCACATTGTTGCTACATGGGTCTGGAATTGTAGGGTGTGGATTAGAGTAAAAGAAGGAACAAACGGTATACAAATCAAAAACATGGAGGACCTTACAAAATACAGACCTGAATAGACAATCAAATGTGACGTCTGTTGGTAAATGGACCAACAACAAAAAAAAAAATCTGATCAAACATGGAAACAGATGATAAAATATATGACATAGACACTAATATTGATGAAAGTATATTTGACTTAAAAACGACTGGTTGCGAGTATTATACGGTAGAACAGCTAAATAGTGAAAAAATTGCAGAAGATACCCTGTCACTCTTACATATAAACAGTCGAAGCTTGTATTGTAAAATGTCGCAAATAAAAGATTATTTAAATCAGTTTAAAAATAAATTTAATATTGTTGCAATCACTGAATCTTGGCTTAATGATGATCTCATGACTGATGTTCAAATAGAGGGATATGAGCTGTATTTTGTGAACAGAAGAGATAAAAGGGGCGGTGGTGTTGCTCTGTACATAAAGGCAGATCTGATATGTACAATTGTAGAAGAAATGACAACTGTGGATGACATCATAGAAATTGTAACAGTGGAACTTGTACATGAAACATCTAAAAATATTTTAATCAGCTGTGTATACAGAGCACCAGACACTTGTGTTGTGAAATTTACAGATAGAATAATAGAGCTATTCCATCAAATTAAAAACAAAAAGCTTTTTATATGTATGTATCGGCAGATCCCGAGCAGCCGGGAAAGCAGGCTGATTGGGTGACTGTGAGGAGGAAGCGTAGCCCTAAACAGAAGCCCCGTGTACACCGCCAACCCGTTCACATCTCTAACCGTTTTTCCCCACTCGACGACACACCCGCCGAGGATCAAACTCTGGTTATTGGCGACTCTGTTTTGCGAAATGTGAAGTTAGCGACATCAGCAACCATAGTCAATTGTCTTCCGGGGGCCAGAGCAGGCGACATTGAAGGAAATTTGAAACTGCTGGCTAAGGCTAAGCGTAAATTTGGTAAGATTGTAATTCACGTCGGCAGTAATGACACCCGGTTACGCCAATCGGAGGTCACTAAAATTAACATTAAATCGGTGTGTAACTTTGCAAAAACAATGTCGGACTCTGTAGTTTTCTCTGGGCCCCTCCCCAATCAGACCGGGAGTGACATGTTTAGCTGCATGTTCTCCTTGAATTGCTGTCTGTCTGAGTGGTGTCCAAAAAATGAGGTGGGCTTCATAGATAATTGGCAAAGCTTCTGGGGAAAACCTGGTCTTGTTAGGAGAGACGGCATCCATCCCACTTTGGATGGAGCAGCTCTCATTTCTAGAAATCTGGCCAATTTTCTTAAATCCTCCAAACCGTGACTATCCAGGGTTGGGACCAGGAAGCAGAGTTGTAGTCTTACACACCTCTCTGCAGCTTCTCTCCCCCTGCCATCCACTCATTACCCCATCCCCGTAGAGACGGTGCCTGCTCCCAGACTACCAATAACCAGCAAAAATCTATTTAAGCATAAAAATTCAAAAAGAAAAAATAATATAGCACCTTCAACTGCACCACAGACTAAAACAGTTAAATGTGGTCTATTAAACATTAGGTCTCTCTCTTTTAAGTCCCTGTTGGTAAATGATATAATAATTGATCAACATATTGATTTATTCTGCCTTACAGAAACCTGGTTACAGCAGGATGAATATGTTAGTTTAAATGAGTCAACACCCCTGAGTCACACTAACTGTCAGAATGCTCGTAGCACGGGCCGGGGCGGAGGATTAGCAGCAATCTTCCATTCCAGCTTATTAATTAATCAAAACCCAGACAGAGCTTTAATTCATTTGAAAGCTTGACTCTTAGTCTTGTCCATCCAAATTGGAAGTCCCAAAAACCAGTTTTATTTGTTATTATCTATCGTCCACCTGGTCGTTACTGTGAGTTTCTCTGTGAATTTTCAGACCTTTTGTCTGACTTAGTGCTTAGCTCAGATAAGATAATTATAGTGGGCGATTTTAACATCCACACAGATGCTGAGAATGACAGCCTCAACACTGCATTTAATCTATTATTAGACTCTATTGGCTTTGCTCAAAATGTAAATGAGTCCACCCACCACTTTAATCATATCTTAGATCTTGTTCTGACTTATGGTATGGAAATAGAAGACTTAACAGTATTCCCTGAAAACTCCCTTCTGTCTGATCATTTCTTAATAACATTTACATTTACTCTGATGGACTACCCAGCAGTGGGGAATAAGTTTCATTACACTAGAAGTCTTTCAGAAAGCGCTGTAACTAGGTTTAAGGATATGATTCCTTCTTTATGTTCTCTAATGCCATATAACAACACAGTGCAGAGTAGCTACCTAAACTCTGTAAGTGAGATAGAGTATCTCGTCAATAGTTTTACATCCTCATTGAAGACAACTTTGGATGCTGTAGCTCCTCTGAAAAAGAGAGCTTTAAATCAGAAGTGCCTGACTCCGTGGTATAACTCACAAACTCGTAGCTTAAAGCAGATAACCCGTAAGTTGGAGAGGAAATGGCGTCTCACTAATTTAGAAGATCTTCACTTAGCCTGGAAAAAGAGTCTGTTGCTCTATAAAAAAAAGCCCTCTGTAAAGCTATTGAGCTGAGTATTCCATTAACTTTAACTAGTAATGACTTCATGACTTTCTTTGCTAACAAAATTTTAACTATTAGAGAAAAAATTACTCATAACCATCCCAAAGACGTATCGTTATCTTTGGCTGCTTTCAGTGATGCCGGTATTTGGTTAGACTCTTTCTCTCCGATTGTTCTGTCTGAGTTATTTTCATTAGTTACTTCATCCAAACCATCAACATGTTTATTAGACCCCATTCCTACCAGGCTGCTCAAGGAAGCCCTACCATTATTTAATGCTTCGATCTTAAATATGATCAATCTATCTTTGTTAGTTGGCTATGTACCACAGGCTTTTAAGGTGGCAGTAATTAAACCATTACTTAAAAAGCCATCACTTGACCCAGCTATCTTAGCTAATTATAGGCCAATCTCCAACCTTCCTTTTCTCTCAAAAATTCTTGAAAGGGTAGTTGTAAAACAGCTAACTGATCATCTGCAGAGGAATGGTCTATTTGAAGAGTTTCAGTCAGGTTTTAGAATTCATCATAGTACAGAAACAGCATTAGTGAAGGTTACAAATGATCTTCTTATGGCCTCGGACAGTGGACTCATCTCTGTGCTTGTTCTGTTAGACCTCAGTGCTGCTTTTGATACTGTTGACCATAAAATTTTATTACAGAGATTAGAGCATGCCATAGGTATTAAAGGCACTGCGCTGCGGTGGTTTGAATCATATTTGTCTAATAGATTACAATTTGTTCATGTAAATGGGGAATCGTCTTCACAGACTAAAGTTAATTATGGAGTTCCACAAGGTTCTGTGCTAGGACCAATTTTATTCACTTTATACATGCTTCCCTTAGGCAGTATTATTAGACGGTATTGCTTAAATTTTCATTGTTACGCAGATGATACCCAGCTTTATCTATCCATGAAGCCAGGGGACACACACCAATTAGCTAAACTGCAGGATTGTCTTACAGACATAAAGACATGGATGACCTCTAATTTCCTGCTTTTAAACTCAGATAAAACTGACGTTATTGTACTTGGCCCCACAAATCTTAGAAACATGGTGTCTAACCAGATCCTTACTCTGGATGGCATTACCCTGACCTCTAGTAATACTGTGAGAAATCTTGGAGTCATTTTTGATCAGGATATGTCATTCAAAGCGCATATTAAACAAATATGTAGGACTGCTTTTTTGCATTTACGCAATATCTCTAAAATCAGAAAGGTCTTGTCTCAGAGTGATGCTGAAAAACTAATTCATGCATTTATTTCCTCTAGGCTGGACTATTGTAATTCATTATTATCAGGTTGTCCTAAAAGTTCCCTAAAAAGCCTTCAGTTAATTCAAAATGCTGCAGCTAGAGTACTGACGGGGACTAGAAGGAGAGAGCATATCTCACCCATATTGGCCTCTCTTCATTGGCTTCCTGTTAATTCTAGAATAGAATTTAAAATTCTTCTTCTTACTTATAAGGTTTTGAATAATCAGGTCCCATCTTATCTTAGGGACCTCGTAGTACCATATCACCCCAATAGAGCGCTTCGCTCTCAGACTGCAGGCTTACTTGTAGTTCCTAGGGTTTGTAAGAGTAGAATGGGAGGCAGAGCCTTCAGCTTTCAGGCTCCTCTCCTGTGGAACCAGCTCCCAATTCAGATCAGGGAGACAGACACCCTCTCTACTTTTAAGATTAGGCTTAAAACTTTCCTTTTTGCTAAAGCTTATAGTTAGGGCTGGATCAGGTGACCCTGAACCATCCCTTAGTTATGCTGCTATAGACGTAGACTGCTGGGGGGTTCCCATGATGCACTGTTTCTTTCTCTTTTTGCTCTGTATGCACCACTCTGCATTTAATCATTAGTGATCGATCTCTGCTCCCCTCCACAGCATGTCTTTTTCCTGGTTCTCTCCCTCAGCCCCAACCAGTCCCAGCAGAAGACTGCCCCTCCCTGAGCCTGGTTCTGCTGGAGGTTTCTTCCTGTTAAAAGGGAGTTTTTCCTTCCCACTGTAGCCAAGTGCTTGCTCACAGGGGGTCATTTTGACCATTGGGGTTTTACATAATTGTTGTATGGCCTTGCCTTACAATATAAAGCGCCTTGGGGCAACTGTTTGTTGTGATTTGGCGCTATATAAAAAAAAATTGATTGATTGATTGATATGTGGAGACTTTAACATTAACATAGAGAGCTCCAGTTGCCAAAGAATAAGTGATTTTGTGAATTCAATGTATAGTTTGGGGTTATTCCACTTGATAACAAAACCAACCAGAATCACATCGCAAAGTGCAACGGTAATCAACAATATATTTACAAATAGAACAGATGAAATTATCAGGAATGGGATCTTGATGACAGATGTTAGTGATCATTTACCAGTCTTTTCAATATTTAAATATAAAAATAGGTACAAGAAAAAAACTGTTATAAACTTTAAAAGAGACAAGTCAGTAAAAGCCTTAGAGGCATTAAAATATGATCTTAAAAATCAAAATTGGGAAGAAGTTTATGTCAGTGATGTCAATGTAGCATATAACTCATTTATGAAAATATTGATGAAATCATATAATAAAAACTGTAAATTAATAGAAATTAGTAAGAAAAGAGTAAATAAACCATGGCTGACAAAGGGAATAAAAAATGCTTGTGCAAAGAAAAACTATTTATACAGGTGCTTTTTAAAAATGCAAACAAAGGAAACAGAACACAGATACAAAAAATATAAAAATAAACTATTGACAATAATTAGGAAACAAAAAAAAGATTATTATAGTGAACAATTAAATAAGAATAAAGATAATATGAGGGCAACATGGGGAATTATAAAAAGTGTGATTGAAAGTGATGGAGCGAAAGCAACTTTTCCAAATTACTTTGTCAAAGAAAATAAAGAGATATATGACATAAAAGAAATGGCAAATGGGTTTAATGATTATTTTTCAAATGTAGGATCAAGTCTGGTGGGAAATAAACCAATAGTAGAAGATACATTACATACACTTGTAAATATGGTCAATAGTATTTTCCTGGACAATGTGGAAAAAGATGAAATAAGAAATATTGTAAAAAACTGTGTAAGCAAAAGATCAACTGACCATGAAGATTTAGACATGATGACTGTAAAAAGTATAATAGAAACTGTTATTGAACCATTTACTTATATTTGCAATCTGTCTCTGTCAACAGGGATTTTTCCAGATGAAATGAAAATTGCCAAGGTAGTCCCATTATATAAAAATGGAGACAAACATAAATTCTCTAATTACAGGCCACTATCATTGCTTCCACAGTTTTCTAAAATTATCGAAAAAGTTTTTGTGACAAGGTTGGATAAATTCACTGAGAAACATCATATTTTAAATAATGCTCAGTATGGATTCAGAACAAAACATTCGACAGCTATGGCAATTATGGAATTAATAGAGAAAATATCAACAACAATAGAAAATAAGGATTATTTTGTAAGTATTTTTATTGACTTGAAAAAAGCTTTTGATGTTATTGACCACTCAAGATTGCTTCACAAGTTACAACAATATGGAATAAGAAGTATTGCACATCAGTGGGTAAAAAGCTACTTAGAAAACAGAAAACAGTTTGTTCAGATAAATAATATCAAATCAGAATTGTGTAATATTGCTTATGGAGTACCACAAGGATCAGTACTTGGACCCAAACTGTTTATTTTGTATATCAATGATTTTGTGAATGTATCTAATGTGCTTGGTAGCATTTTATTTGCTGATGATACAACGCTGTTTTACTCTGGATCAGATATACAGGAAGTAGCACAAGTGATAAAAAACAGAATTGGAAAAGGTTAAGCATTGGTTTGATATAAACAGACTGTCACTAAATATTAATAAGACAAATTTCATATTGTTTAATGACAGAGCAAAAAAAAATAACGTGTCATTACAAATAGATGGAATGGATATACAAAGGGTAAAAGAAATGACATTTTTAGGAGTCATAATTGATGAAGATCTTACATGGAAGTCACACATAAATTACATAAAAGGAAAAATAGCGAAAGCCATTGCTGTTTTGCATAAAGTAAAATATTCATTAAATAGTTATGGTTTATTAACATTGTACAATTCATTGATTTTCCCATATTTAACTTATTGTGTAGAAATCTGGGGATCAACATATTCAACTTATATACAACCTTTGTTTATTCTGCAGAAAAGGGCTTTAAGGGTGATTAGCAACAGTGGTTTTAGAGATCCATCTAATCCATTGTTCATTAAGTACAGGGTACTTAAATTTCGTGATTTGGTCGATTTTAAAATATTACAAACAATGTACCAAGCAAATAAAAATACTTTACCAACAAACATTCAAAATATGTTTGAGAAAAGAGTAAGTAGTTATAAACTGAAAGGAATAGAAGTCTTAGAAGAAAATAGAAGAAAATAATAGAATAATAGAAGAAAACCAAGATACAGAACCAGAGTAAAAGAACGGAGTATTGCAGTAAATGGTGTAAAATTATGGAACAATCTCAACAAAGAAATTAAAGAATTAAGGTCGCTTAAATTATTTAAAAAACGTATTAAACTAGATGTATTAAGTAAGTATGAAACTATAAAATAAGTTAGTGGGCTGTAAGGAAGTTAAAAAAAAATGTAATTTGTTAATAATGTATAAAATGTTTTAAGTTTAAAAATGTAACCTGTCAGAGATGTAATCTATTTAATAATGGTCATAATTATGAAATAAGTCAGTGGTATGTGACAAGTTAAAGAAATACAATCTGTTAAATAATGTTGAAAAATGACGCTGGATATTGAAAGATTGTATTGTAAAAAGGGGCAGAAAATATAAGACTTGTTCTTCTCTCTGCTCCTTTTCATTCTGGTAATGGAGATGCTTTATTTCTGCTTTTCTGTTTTTTGTTTTTTTTTCTTCTTTTAAATGAATGAAATAAATGAATGAAATAAATATTTTATCAGATGTAAAAAAGTGTCGCTGTGCCAAGCCTAGATATGAAATGTAGTAGAGTTTCGTGATGGGGTTGTCTAACTCTAACCATAACGCCAAGTTCACACAGTGGGTTCGTAAAACAGCCCAGTCTCATGGCAGTTCGAGATCTATTAGATTGTGATACCATCACGAAATGTAGTAGAGTTTTGTGATGGGGTCGTATAACCCTAACCATAATGCCAATGCCACAAAGTGGGTCTGCAAAACAGTCCAGTCTCATGGCAGTTCGAGATCTATTAGATTGTGGTATCATCATGAAATGTAGTAGAGTGTCATGATGGGGTCGTCTAACCCTAACACCAATTTCACACAGTGGGTTCGTAAAATAGCACAGTCTCATGGCAATTCGAGAGCTATTACATCGTGATACCATCACGAAATGTAGTAGAGTGTCATGATGGGGTCATCTAATCCTAACCATAATGCCAATATCACACAGGGGGTTCGTAAAATAGCACAGTCTCATGGCAATTCGAGAGCTATTACATCGTGATACCATCACGAAATGTAGTAGAGTGTCATGATGGGGTCGTCTAACCATAACGGCAATTTCACACAGTGGGTTTATAAAACAGTCCAGTCTCATGACAATTCGAGATCTATTATGCTGCATTCACACCGGGTGCGATCAGACGCTACAAATTCGCGGGGGTCGCGTGGCGACGGACGCGCCTCCTTTGCCCGGTGTGTCGCTCTGCTCGGGTGGACTTTCACTGCGAAAATTCGCCCCGGTGCTTCATCAAATAGGAGGAGCTTCCATTCCGCTCGGCGTCAAGTCATCATGACGGACCTTTCACACGAAGCGAGTTGTGAAAAGCTCCCAATACAGAGAGTATCATTATTTGCTGCAGGAGCTGCGTCTGGATGACGGCCGCTTTCAGCGGTCCTTCCGCCTCTGCGGGACCCAGTTTGAGGACCAACTGTCCCGTTCACGTGCGCACATGTAAACAATAAAAAAAAAGAAGAAACTCCGCTGCTTGCTGCAGCTCGCTCTTCCCCCAAAAAACTCTGTCATAATTGTGTTTAGAAACCAATCACTATTTGTTTTTTGTGTAGTTAATTAATAAAATATTCTCCACACAGACAATTCGCTCGCGCGCGCATGTAAAATATACAAAAAAACAAACAAACGAAAAAAAAACAAAGAAACTCCGCGGCTTACTGTGAGGCTGCTCCTCGCTCTTTCCCAAAAAAACTCTGTCATAATTGTCTTTATAAACAAGTCACCATTATACATCTGTGTAGTTAATAAGTAAAATAATCTCCATGGACCCTCGCGAGCGCACATAAAATAAAAATAAAAAGAAACTCCGCTCCCCCTGCTGTGGGGCTGCTGTTCGCTCCAAAAACACTCTCATAATTGTGAAATAAAGGACAAAAGAGACATAAGTCCTGCTCACAGGCTGCTACCAGAGACAGGACATGTTCACATCTTCAGTCAACCTCCAGACATCTCCCCGTCACTACATATTCAGTCCCTGATTGGTCATCGCAGCGCGACGAGACGAAAAAGTTCAGATTTTTCAACTTGGGGAGGAGGGCGACACGACGTGACGCAATATCGCTCTACAAAGGCGCAAAACGCTCAAAATCGCTTCACTTGCGTCCATCGCGTCGCGCTGCGCGGTTTGTCACCAAAACGCGTCCTTACATAGGGATTACATGGCAACCTGTGGCTGCAGTCGCTCGCGTCCCGCCCGGTGTGAACGCGGCATTACACTGTGATACATCACGAAATGTAGTAGAGTTTTGTGATGGGGTCGTCTAATCCTAACCATAATGCCAATGCCACACAAGTGGGTCCGCAAAACAGTCCAGTCTCACAGCAGTTCGAGATCTATTACATCGTGATACCATCACAAAAGGTAGTACAGTGTCATGATGGGGTCGTCTAACCCTAACACCAATTTAACATAGTGGGTTCGTAAAACAGCACAGTCTCATGACAATTCAAGATCTATTACATCGTGATACCATCACAAAATGTAGTAGAGTGTCATGATGGGGTCATCTCATCCTAACCATAACAGCAATTTCACACAGTGGGTTCATAAAACAGTCCAGTCTCATGACAATTCGAGATCTAGTACACTGTGATACCATCACAAAATGCAGTAGAGTTTTGTGATGGGGTTGTCTAATCCTAACCATAATGCCAATGCCACACAATGGGTCCGCAAAACAGTCCAGTCTCACAGCATTTCGAGATCTATTATATCGTGATACCATCATGAAATGTAGTAGAGTTTTGTGATGGGGTTCGTCAAATCCTAACATAATGCCAATGCCAGACAGTGGGTTCGTAAAACAGCCCAGTCTCACGGCAGTTCGATATCTATTACATCGTGATACCATCACGAAATGTAGTAGAGTGTCATGATGGGGTCGTCTAACTCTAACCATAACGGCAAGTTCACACAGTGGGTTTGTAAAACAGCCCAGTCTCATGGCAGTTCGAGATCTATTACATCGTGATACCATCACGAAATGTAGTAGAGTGTCACGATGGGGTCGTCTAATCTTAACCATAACACCAATGCCACACAGTGGGTTCGTAAAAACAGCCTAGTCTCATGACAATTCGAGATCTATTACATCGTGAGACCATCACGAAATGTAGTAGAGTTTCGTGATGGGGTTGTCTAACCCTAACCATAACGGCGATGCCACACAGTGGGTCCACAAAACAGCCCAGTCTAATTGCAGTTCCAGATCTATCAGATTGTGATACCCTCATGAAATTAGATTGTGATACCATCACGAAATGTAGCACATTTTCATGATGGAGTTGTCTTACCCAAAACCCTAATCATAATGCCAATACCCACAGTGGATCCGCAAAACAGCTTAATCTCATGGCAGTTTGTGATCTATTAGATTGTGATACCCTCATGAAAATCTACTACATTTCGTGAGAGTATCACAATCTAATAGATTACAAACTGCTGTGAGACTGCGTTGGATTTTAATGGGTCTACCAGACATTTTCCTGTGTGCCTCTCCTCCATCCCACAATCTACAGACACATTTTCTTCAATACTTTCTCACTCTAAATTGGCTGTAGGTGTGAATGTGAAATATTGCCCTTAAGAGGATGGGTGTTAATAGGAAGATGTATTCCACCTTTTTTTTTTTTTATTAAAAACATCACACGTTGCATTCCGAGCCTCAGATTTGCTATTTGTGTCAAATTAAGTGGTTTTCCCCAGTATTCCTCAGTGAATTCCGGTCTGCTGCTTATGTAAGCACAGATGAAAAGACCAAAATAAATTACAGAGGTACGAAAGGTAGGTGATAATACACCACACGGAGGCAAAACAGAGTGAGAGAAGAGCCCGGCAGTGCAGCTTTTCATTCTCTTCTTTCAGCCTGACCCTGAGCAGCTCACACATAAAGAGCATGGCTGCCATGCAGAAGCACTGCAATGCAGGTTCTCCACCCTGTAAAATATGCACAGCTGTCAGCCAACGTGGTCACACAGAAATACTGGCTGCAAGCATGTGCAAACCTGCGCTAATATATGCAGACATTCTATCAAAATGATCTATACAGTGACAAAGAAATTATCAGCGAAAGGCTCAGTCTCTCCATCATTTAGTCAGGCTTTGAAAATTGCTGCTATTGTGATGCCAATACAATTGGATTACACATCTGCTTTCTTCCATATGCACAACAATGCACCATTTAAACACACACGCAAACACAACGCAGAAGACTGTGTTCGATCTCTTCTGAATTTCACCATCCCTTCACTCGCCTCTCACATCAATGTGATGGAATCATGACGCTGTGATTTGTTTATTGTGCTTCGGTGTCCTGCTCGACCCTCGTGTTAATGGCTATTCATCAATAGATATTGGGATTTTGATGTAAGACCCAAGAGACAATAAGAGATCAGCACAGATAGAAAGAATGTCAGGACTTAGCCTAACCTGTCGCCTCCTTCAACATTGAAACCTCTATTCTGCCTTCAGCAATGGGGGTAAAAACAAACAAAATACCCAAAGAGAAACAAACAAAAACCAAAAAAGTATTTTCCGGAGTGTAAGTCGCAGTTTGCTTTTTTTTTTTTTAGTTTCAACCAGTTAGGTCCTATTACCAATTTATGATGCCCAACTGCCAATATTTTTGGCATTTTGAACGACTGGGAAATTTTTGAACATGTTCAAAAAAATGATGTCAGTATACACGATGATATATTTCACGACACAACAAGCCATATTATTCCATGACCATATTATTCCCATGAATCCATAATTTCTTCCCAGGTATCTTTGAAGTCTCAAAGGCTGAGGACTCAGATTCTCCAGGTTTCACACTTTTGCCACATACAGGTAGACTTCTGATGGCTTAGTCTAACAAGAGTACTCTGTGAACACAATATCTCCCACTGGCAAATGCCGCTTTAGTGCTTGCTACATTCTGACATTTCATGGTATGTGATAGTTGATTTCAGAATGCAGGCATCCACTCATGAAACTGATGAAGTCTAGATTTGTTAATCAAGGGCCATAACTCTAAAAAAATCGGCCCAATTCGAACAATATGATAATATGCATATTACCAACTTATTACCAAGATTCACAAACTTCCTAAAAATGTGAAAGGAGTTAATTTCAGAATTTAGGCACCCACTCATGAAACCAATGGAGTCTATATTAGTTAATTAAGTGCCATAACTGGTAAAAGTGGCCAACTCTAACGACATGATATATGCATATTACGAACCTACCAAGTTTCTCGAACTTCTTCCTAAAATGTAAGAGGAGTTGATTTCAGAATGCAGGCACCCACTCAGGAAACCAATGGAGTCTATATTAGTTAATCAAGGGCCATAACTCTGGTAAAATCGACCCAACTCAAACAATATGATAATATGCATATTACCAACTTACCAACTTCTTACCAAATTTCACAAACGTCTTCCTAAAATGTGAGAGGAGTTGATTTCAGAATGTAGGCACCCACTCATGAAACTGACGGAGTTTTGATTTGTGAATCAAGGGCCATAACTGGTAAAAGTGGCCAACTCGAATGACATGTATGTTTATTACCAACCTACAACAAGGACTTGTACCAAGTTTCACAAACTTCTTCCTAAAAATGTGAGAGGAGTTGATTTCAGAATGTAGGCACCCACTCATGAAACTGACGGAGTTTTGATTTGTGAATCAAGGGCCATAACTGGTAAAAGTGGCCAACTCGAATGACATGTATGTTTATTACCAACCTTCAACAAGGACTTGTACCAAGCTTCACAAACTTCTTCCTAAAAATGTGAGAGGAGTTGATTTCAGAATGTAGGCACCCACTCATGAAACTGACGGAGTTTTGATTCGTGAATCAAGGGCCATAACTGGTAAAAGTGGCCAACTTGAATGACATATGTTTCTTACCAACCTACAACAAGGACTTGTACCAAGTTTCATGACATGCTTCCTAAAAATGTGAGAGTTGATTTCAGAATGTTTATACCCTTTTTGGACATACAGACAGAAATCGCCATGACATAATCCCCCTTTGGGCATTCAGCCAGCGGGGGATAAAAAGTTAAACCTGGGTCTTAGGCTTGATCCATAACAATCACAACCCGAGACACTCCAGCTACATCTCAAGATCTGCCATCATGGTGGCAAGGCAACGCAAGACAAAGACAAATAAATGTGCTAGCCACATTGCTTTTGATGATACACAAAGCAACTGGGACAGTTAAATACCAAACAAAATATTTGTCTAATATTTTTATAGTTACATAGTTTTGTTTGCATACTCAAATCATGCCACTTAATAATTCCACTGTGAAGGTGATCTGACTTTTTTGTTTCTTCAATAAGAAGTTGCAGTTTGTATAAATTAGTCACTCACTCATCTTCAACCGCTTACTCCAATTAAGGTGGGGAGGAGGCTGGAGGTTTGTATAAAACACTGTGTTTAAAATAAATTCCAGTGGAGTTTGGATGCAAAAAAATGTATGTGTGTATTGGGGGTTTCATTGTGTATTTTAATTTGTTACTAGTCTTGGCACAGTGAACCTGTCTGGGACTGTCCATGTTTATGTTGCAATGAACATTTCAGCTCGTTTGGTCTGCTTTTCAAGGTTTTAGAAAAAAAAAAAAGCATCAAAGCAAATTTAATACAATAAAAGCAGCTACCATTAGTTTCAGGTATATGTTGAACTGACAGAGTTTTAATTTTCCAGCTAGCGGCTTCACTGCAAAAGCTGATATCTAAGAAGGAAAAAAAAAAAGACTTGTTTAAAGAAAATTTGACTTAATTTTTGTCTAAATAGAAAAAAATAAACCTGTCAAGCATTTTTTACATAAGATAAAATGTCTTATTTTGGGAAAATGTATCTCAGTTTTTATGAATAAGTTTTTCCAGCTAATATCAAGCTGATTTAACCAGTAACAAGGAAAGGCAATGGATTTCAAATCATCCAAACAAAGGAACAATATTGTTTTTCTTATTTGAAGACAGAGGCTAATCTTAAAATAAGAATTCTGTCTAGTTTTAAGGCACATTTTGATTATTCAGTGCCTAGACATTTTGCTGGTTTTGAGAATCCTAACAAAGTAAATTTTTCTTACCCCACTGGCAGATTTTTTTGCTTAATACAAGACAATTTGGCTAGTTTTCAGATAATTTGTCTTATTTTGAGAGTGAACATTTTTGCATTGTTATGTTAGCAGTTACTAAAGCTAACATTTAGGTTAGCTGCTGAAAAGATCATTGGCCATGGCTGAAAAATAAAGACGGTTGATTTCATAATGTTTGGAACAAATTATATATATATATATATATATATATATATATATATATACACACACACACACACACACACACACACACACACACACACACACACACACACACATATGAGTGGCACCCAAAGATCCTTCAAAGACATCCAGTTAATTGATGGAAGCTGACGTATTTACAGTACTTTAGAAACAGCATTCAGATACCAAAGTCAATTTTAGTCCCAGTACATTCACAAGTACACCATTTCAAATTGTTAATTTTTTTTAACTTTGTCATATTATCTTAGTTCAGAGGGTCCAAGGTAGATCAACCTTTTTGCCGATCTTGACTTAGTGTTCTTTTCTTTGTAGAACGTGACTCGAATGCTCCATCATTTCATTCGTCATTGTGTGACAGAACAGAGGGGCAGGAAATGAGCAAGTGAAGGTCAAAGCACAGATACGGCACTTTAGGAATCAGTGATGACGTATCCAAACACCACATAAAGTCCAAGCTGCATTACCAAGGACCAGCTCCAGAGAACAGAGAAAAGTCAAGGGGATGGTGGCTGACACCAAGAAATGAACTCATTGAGCTGTACGTTTAAGGTGTAAACCATTTCTGAAATAGCTCATCTTTGAAATGTAGCGTAGTTTTTAAATGAGGTCTTCAACATTTGGCCACAGGGGAGGAGTTATACCTGGAAGCATCTGACATTCTGTTTACTTAACAACATTATTGTTTGTTCTTAAAGCTACAGTGTGTAGGATGGAGTGTCATCTAGTGGTGAGGTTGCACAATGAATTATGCTGTCACCGGTCATAATTTTGGTTCTTTTGAAATTTTTTGCTTCTTTCACAACAGGACATCATGCCTTCTCCTGTGATAAGCAGCATGTATGAGCCTCCATTTCACAAAAATTAGGTTTCTCAAAGTTGTTAGCCTGCACTAGCTACCAATAGACAATGTATTAGGGATCAACCGCTAAGTCCTGTTTTTGCTTCTTCTTCTTAAATCTTCTTCTTGCAGCCACACTGCAAAATGCAAAAGCCATTGAGTTTGTCACTTTTAAGCTTTTGTATTAACATGAAATTTCAGTAGGTATATCTTATATATTATATTCCAATTCTAAGGTGGAAGTATGCTAGTATACTAAGGTATATCTAAATATTTAAAATGGAAGAGTAAAATAGAAGAGTAGAAAAGAGTAGAGTAAAGCCACTTAGGTGCCTGGTCTTGAGAACCAGGGATAGTAGGTTGAAAAGCTTTTTTATCCCATGGGAACTCTCCCTACCCACCCAAGCGGCTCAAGAATATATATATATATATATATATATATATATATATATAATAAGACATAAGAAAGATAAGACATCATATATATAACTGATAATTAAATAATAAGGGTATTAAACAACATATACAAAAAATATGGTATTATATAATATACAAGAGTAGGTTTTAAAACCTAAATATTAATACAGGAGAAGATTGCAGTATAGGTATTTTAGTATGTAGACTAGTAATAAAATTAAATTATAGTTAGTAGGCTATGCTATAAATCTGGTATTTTATTATAGAAACAGAAGCTATGATGTATTGGTATCTATCTAAAGTAATTCTGCTAGCATACTATAGGAAAATAAAAAGCATAATCTATATGCTATCAAATGGAAACCTAAGAACTTAGGTACTATATGTTGATATCTTTTAAAGAACACAAACTGATGAGTAATTAAAAATCTACACCATGTAAAATAAAACTGAAAACTAAAATAAGCTAGTTATAGTTAGAAGAGCTAAATTAGCCGTTAATAAGCCAACCGTACCTAGCAAGCTAACAAGATAAACAAAAAGGGTAATAAGTACATAAAGTATAATAGCGTAGTAAAACCTACAATAAGGTAATAACAATAACATGTCAACATGCAGGTTTCCAGAAAAAAAAATGTTCAGAAATTGTTGGCAAACTCAAAAATATAACACAATGCTAAAATGAGCACTGTGTTCTTTATAATTTCCAGTTGCTTCATTAATTACTCAGATCTTATTGTCTTACGTACAGTTTGTACATGTTCAATAAAGCCCCTCTATCTAGCAATCAAAAACAATATTTATGTTTTAAGAGAAGAGGTTGTGCAAATCAAGGAATATTTGTACATAGATCACCTTCTGTACATTTGCTGCATGAACGGCAGCTCTCGCTTGGTGAGAACAGAGAGTAGATAAATACATGCTTTCACTTTTGAGTCGCCAAACACCAGAAAAGTCTCCAATGACGCTAGGAAAAGTAGCTAGATTTGTTGATAGTCGCTTTTGAGAAAGTAAGTCGCCAAGAGGGTTTCGAAAGTCACCAGATTTAGCAAGAAAGTCACCAAGTTGGCAGCACTAATTGCAAACAGGGATCAAGTGTGACTGGTTGTAAAACTGGGATGAGTTCAAGGAAGCTGGGAGAAACAGACTAGCCCAGCATGACAAACCTATCGAAAAGCATGTTTTTGTTATTGTGTTCAATCCTGCTGCAAAATTTTTAAAATGCCAACCGCAAAACTCCAAAACCAGCTCCAAAAACAGCAGCAGATAGTTGTGTATATAAATAATGTACTTCTGCCTGAGCTCAGTGAATCATTTTAACTCGCAAAGCACGTGACAGTCAATGCAATATTTTCAGCATATGCTCCTCGTCTACATTCTGCAAAATAAAGGCAGCTATCACTCAATCTGTGCAAGGTCTGCAAAACAAACAGCTGCTACTGATTCCATTTCAAAATCATGAAAAAACAACAACTATAAAGTGCTACAGATTACCTCTACTCTTCTAGCGATCTACATCAAGAAACAAGTCTTTTCCAGATATGTTTGGCCCTGAGCAATACAGCTTGTCAATTTCTTATGAGCTGCTTTATCATCGCCACGACAGGCCAGAAATGGTGAAATATTGGCGCCCTAGTGAGCGCAACTAGGGCATTTTTGAATAAGCAGCTGTCAAGAGGAGATGCCACTGCTAGAATGTCCTATTTAAATATGCTGCTGTCAGAGATTACAAACTAATCAATCAATTCTACCAGATATATGTACACTGAACAAAAATATAAACGCAACACTTTTGGTTTTGCTCCCATTTTGTATGAGATGAACTCAAAGATCTAAAACCTTTTCCACATACACAATATCACCATTTCCCTCAAATATTGTTCACAAACCAGTCGAAATCTGTGATAGTGAGCACTTCTCCTTTGCTGAGATAATCCATCCCACCTCACAGGTGTGCCATACCAAGATGCTGATTAGACACCATGATTAGTGCACAGGTGTGCCTTAGACTGCCCACAATAAAAGGCCACTCTGAAAGGTGCAGTTTTATCACACAGCACAATGCCACAGATGTCGCAAGATTTGAGGGAGCATGCAATTGGCATGCTGACAGCAGGAATGTCAACCAGAGCTGTTGCTCGTGTATTGAATGTTCATTTCTCTACCATAAGCCGTCTCCAAAGGCGTTTCAGAGAATTTGGCAGTACATCCAACCAGCCTCACAACCGCAGACCACGTGTAACCACACCAGCCCAGGACCTCCACATCCAGCATGTTCACCTCCAAGATCGTCTGAGACCAGCCACTCGGACAGCTGCTGAAACAATCGGTTTGCATAACCAAAGAATTTCTGCACAAACTGTCAGAAACCGTCTCAGGGAAGCTCATCTGCATGCTCGTCATCCTCATCGGGGTCTCGACCTGACTCCAGTTTGTCGTCGTAACCGACTTGAGTGGGCAAATGCTCACATTCACTGGTGTTTGGCACGTTGGAGAGGTGTTCTCTTCACGGATGATGCGAAGGAGATGTGTTGCACTGCATGAGGCAAATGGTGGTCACACCAGATACTGACTGGTACCCCCCCCCATGAAATGAAACTGCACCTTTCAGAGTGGCCTTTTATTGTGGGCAGTCTAAGGCACACCTGTGCACTAATCATGGTGTCTAATCAGCATCTTGATATGGCACACCTGTGAGGTGGGATGGATTATCTCAGCAAAGGAGAAGTGCTCACTATAACAGATTCAGACTGGTTTGTGAACAATATTTGAGGGAAATGGTGATATTGTGTATGTGGAAAAAGCTTTAGATCTTTGAGTTCATCTCATACAAAATGGGAGCAAAACCAAAAGTGTTGCGTTTATATTTTTGTTGAGTGTAAGAGAGCAGAATCACGGTCTGATCTGGAGTGTTTTAATGTGATGTTTTTGTGTTTTGCTTTTTGATCACAGATGGACTCACCCCAAATACATGAGTGCAAGATCAAAGCTTTCAAACCAATTAAAACCACTTTTTAGAAAAATACAGAATTTAACACTTTTATATCAAACCAGTACTGAATCATTATTATTATAATATCACTAAAACAATATCACATTTATTAATTATTTTAAATGATTATTAGACTTTTCTAAAGCCTGTAAAATGCATGTCCATCAGCTTATTGCTGATGCAAATCAAAGATAAAAAAACAACAACTTTGTTTTCCCTATGTAATATCACATAGATGTGTCTGCCACCTGCTGGATGTCTCGTGAAAGCTGGATTGACCATGCATTGGACGCAACTGTGCTTGTGAGGCAGTGAAACAGGTAGACAGACAGTTTTTACATAGCAATGTGCTAAAAAAAGAAATTATTTTCTGACTGTTTCACATGGGGTTACATTCTAAAATTCAAACTAGAGCACCGCCCTCATAGAGCGCAACCCTCCGCCAACACTAGTTTCCAATTCCTTGGAAAATTTTTCAACGTCAGAGGTCCATTAGAAGTGGCTTTTCATTGTGGGGAGGTGATGGTCGAGTGGTTAAGCGTTGGACTTGAGACCAGAGGATCCTCGGTTCAAAATCCAGCCTGACCGGAAAATCACTAAGGGCCCTTGGGCAAGGTCCTTAATCCCCTAGTTGCTCCCGGTGTGCGAGTGTGTTTGTGTGAATGTGAGTCATAACTGCAAAGCGCTTGAGCGTCTGATGCAGATGGAAAAAGCACTATATAAATGCAGTCCATTTACCATTCATAAGGTGATATAATACAAAATATAGATCAAAATGGGTTTTCAATGTTAAAATAAAATATCTGTTAAATCCGCAATACGGATCAGATGCGAATCAAACTTAGTCTATTCATTGAGAGTGCCAGTTTGCACCTCATTGTCACAAATGAGATATAATAAGATATAACCCATTTTGGCTTCACTGGCTTCCTGTCCCTGTGAGATCAGAGTTTAAGGTTCTGCTACTAGCTTATAAAATTTTCACGGACTGGCACCTCCCTACTTAGCTGACCTAATTAGACCCTATGTACCGGCCAGGGCTTTGCATTCTCAAGGTGCAGGACTACTTTGTGTTTCCAGGGTGAATAAAGAGTCTGCGGGTCACAGAGCTTTCTCTTATCCTGCCCTTGTTCTGTGGAATGATCTCCTTGCATCAATAAAACAGTCAGATTCTGTGGAGACTTTCAAGTCCAGACTTAAGACGCACTTATTTTCCCTTTCATATGGCTAGCATACTGACATAATATGTTACTATGCTTTTTATTCTTTTAATTCATTTTATTAGTAAACAGAGCGTGCCGCAGCCTAAACTTTATCTAAATTCTGGGTCTTTTAGAGAAGCTTAGGGCTAGTGGCCGGCGATCACCTTAGTATTTCTTCTGTTTTTCTTGTTGCTTAATACTGACAAATTACACTATTTGTTGTCTTTCTGATGCCTGATTCTGTTTTTTTCTTTTCTCTCTGTTTGAGGTGCGGCTCCATCCGGAGATGGGTGTGGTATCTGTTTCTGTAACCCTCCTGTCCTGTGCACTGGTAACATTTCCTGTATATTCGTTTTGTGTATTGTTTTGTAATTTGTGTCCGTAGCATGGCCCAAGCAGAGGGTCACCCCTTTGAGTCAGGTCTGCTTGAGGTTTCTTCCTCAGAGGGAGTTTTTCCCTTACCGCTGTCGCCTGTGTTCTTGCTCTGGGGGTTCGTAAGGTTAGACCTTAGTTGTGTGAAGCACCTTGAGGCAACTTTGCTGTGATATGGCACTAAATAAAATAATATTAAATAATGCAAAATGTACACCAAATGGGATTTTCAATATTAAATTCTAATGGCAATAAAATCTGTAATCTGGATCAGATCGGAATCAAACTCTGTCAGTCAATAAAGGATACCTTCCTACATATTGCTTTCAAACATGAAAGAAATTTTATCTTTTTTTGGAAGAGGAATGAATTTTTGAAAATTCGCTCAATGTTACCGACAGGGATGTTTCCAATTTTCCAAGATTTTTCCTGACTTTGACCTTTGACCTATGACCTTGAAAAGTGAATCAGTTCTTGCCTATCAGGATATGAATCTTCAGTAAAAATTTCATAATGATATATGAATAGACACTATTCGATAGACACTATAATGGTGGCGCGCCTAGGTGATGCAGCGGCTTTCCGGCTCTCCGTTCAGTGCTCATTTCTTTTTATTTTCCTACAGTTTTATTTATTTTTGGACACTATTTGGCTGTTGGATATCGGACATTTCCATCAGATATCTGTTTCGAGCGACTTTCACCACACCCACAACATCCCAGACAACATAACGAGACCGCCGGGCTCTCCGTGGATTGTTATCGGATCTGGGAGGCGACGAAGACGGATGAGGGAGAGGAAGCAGAAGCGAGGCCACAGGTCTGGTGTTATGCTAAGGCTACGCAAACAACCACACAAGCCACTCCTCCCGAGCCTGTTTCTCTCCAATGCCAGATCCCTAGTGCATAAAACGGACGACCTACAACTCGCTAGGAATCGCTATGTTCACGACTGCTGTGTGCTTATTATCACCGAAAGCTGGCTACACCCAGACATACCCGACACTAGCATGCAGCTAGTTGGCCGCACGCTGCTATGCGGAGACAGGACAAAGGACTCCGGGAAGAAGAGAGGTGGGGGGCTCTGTATTTATGTGCATGATAACTGGTGCAACAATGGGACAATCATAGACAGTCACTGCTTCCCAGATGTCGAGTACATGTCTGTAATGTGCTGGCCTTTTTTCCTCCTGAGAGAGCTAACTGTTGTTATCACTGCTGTGTATATTCCACCCGACGCCAGTGTAAACACAGCGCTCTCTCTCCTGCTGAGCACTGTGAACGAACAGCAGCGGGCTCACCCAGACGGAGTACACATCTTAGCAGGGGATTTTAACAAGGCCAACTTAAAAACTGTACTGCCTAACTTCTACCAGCACGTGAAATGTGCTACAAGAGGGGAGAACACACTGGATCATGTTTACTCCAACATCAAACTTGCATACAAAGCCGTACCCCTCCCCCACCTCAGACAGTCAGACCATCTTTCCGTCTTGCTCACGCCAGCCTACACCCCCCCTCAGACGCAGGCTTGAACCCACAACAAAGACTGTTACAATCTGGCCTGACAATGCACTCCCCATACTCCAAGACTGCTTCCAACAGACAGACTGGGACCTATTTGAACATCATGAGCTGGAGACACACACGGGAACGGTTCTGGACTACATTCAGTTCTGCATCGGGAATGTGACTATGACAAAAACCATCCGGGCTTTTCCAAATCAGAAACCCTGGATGACCAGCCAGGTCCGCTCACTCCTCAGGACCCGATGCTGCCTTCAGATCAGGTGACAGAGCTCTGTATAGTGCTGCCAGAGCTGACCTGAAGAGAGGAGTAAAAAGAGCAAAGGCAGACCACAGGATGCAGATAGAGTCCCATCTGTCTAGCAACAATGCACGGAGGGTGTGGCAGGGAATACATGACATCACAAACTTCCGGGGTTGTGATGCTCCAACGGCGGACCTGAGTGCACCACTGGCAGAGGAGCTAAACGGCTTCTTTGCTTGGAACGGATCTTCCCAGCTGCACTCACCTGCTCCTGTCCCCCCCCCACACCACCACCTGGTCCCCGCACCACTCCACTTACTGTAAAAGAGCATGATGTCAGGCGAGTGCTCCTCGCAGTGAACCCCAGGAAAGCTGCTGGCCCAGACGGAGTACCTGGCAAGGTGCTCAGAGCGTGTGCCAACCAGCTCGCCCTCACCTTCACCAGGATCTTCAACCTCTCCCTGGACCAAGCAGTCATCCCATCCTGCCTGAAAACCTCCACCATAATTCCGGTGCCGAAGAAGTCTCCCATCACCAGCCTGAATGATTACCGCCCAGTGGCCCTCACTCCAGTAATCATGAAGTGCTTTGAGAGACTGGTTCTTCAGCACATCAAGGACCACCTCCCCCCAGACCTCGACCCTCACCAGTTTGCATACAGGGCAAACAGATCCACAGAGGACGCCATCGCCGTAGCTCTCCACTCTGCTATAAACCACCTGGAGCAGCCGCAGAGCTATGTCCGAATGCTCTTTGTGGATTATAGTTCTGCCTTCAACACAATAATCCCGGACAGACTCACCACAAAACTGGACACTCTCGGCTTCCACCCTCTCACATGTGCCTGGATTAAAGACTTTCTTTCCAACCGTCCCCAGACTGTGAGACTCGGCCCCCACCTCTCCTCCACCCGCACGCTGAGCATCGGCTCTCCACAGGGCTGCGTGCTGAGCCCCTCCTCTACTGCCTCTACACTTACAACTGCAGACGGGCCCACAAGAACAACCTTATCATCAAGTTTGCAGACGATACCACAGGGGTCGGTCTCATCTCTGGAGGTGATAAGGCTGCCTACAGAGAGGAGATCCGGCAGCTGGCAGCCTGGTGCTCAGAGAACACTCTCACTCTGAACACTAGGAAGACCAGAGAGATCATCACTGACTTCAGGAAACACTGCACCGACCCTGCCCCCCTTCTCATCAATGGCGACGATGTGGAAAGGGTCCACACCTTCAGGTATCTCGGCGTTCTCATCTCAGACTGCATCTCCTGGTCCAACAACATCTCCTCTATCCTCAAGAAGGCTCAGCAGTGGCGACACTTCCTGAGAGTCCTCAGGAAGTACAACCTCAACACCGACCTGCTGCTGGCCTTCTACTGCTCATTCATTGAGAGCCTGCTGACATACTGCATCACAGTATGGTTTGGCAGCTCCACCGCTGCTGACAGGGAGAGAATGCAGAGAGTTGTTAAGGCACCACAGAAGATCATCGGCCGCCCTCTCCCCTCTCTGTTGGACATTTACACCTCCCGCTGCCTCAGCAGAGCCAAAGCAATCTCCAAAGACTGCTTTCACCCTGGCTCTGCCCTGTTTGACCTGATGCCCTCAGGGAGGCGCTACAGGCTCACAAGGACAAAGACAGACTGAAAAACAGTTTCTTCCCCAAAGCCATAACCACATTAAACTCTTGCATGCACTGATCCTCCTCGTGCAATCCTAACCATGTGCAATAACCCAATCACCCATGGACAATATACATTTCTGTGCAATATATTTATATCCTAGCCGCACCTTGCACTAGTGTCAATTGTATATATATTTTCCTTACATTGTTGAATTTTTCTTTATATCTTGTTTTTCATACATACTCTTGCACTATTTTTATCTCTTTTTTTTTGCACTATTTTTATTTTTATTCTATTTTATTGCACTGCAACTGGATGGCCCTAATCTCATTGTACCAATGTATAATGACAATAAAAGGCATTCTGATTCTGAAAAATTGTGAGCTAAAGGCTGCTCACCAACAGACAAACAGGGGCGAAAACATAACCTCCTCCAACTCTTTCATACCAACACACAGCTACAGAAGGGATTTTAAATTAATTTCACAGTGTCAGAAAAAGAAGTGAGTAATGTAGTGAATGTAGTCCGTGAGAGTGAGAGCATTAATACAGACATTGCGACATCAGAGAAATAAACTGTTATTATCTTCTTGTTCAAGCGTGATTACATTCTAAAACAAATAACCACATATGTAGCATTTTGTAGGTGAAGCAAAAGGTTTCATTTTTTTCCATCGGCCTCAACCATAGCTGCCCAATGTGGGGTCCATGGACCAGGTTTGGTTCAGAAAACTAACAGTGGTGTATTTACTATTTTGACACTTTAATTCAAATTAAGAATATAATTTTTTATATAAAATGTCAGCTTTCTTGCATTTAATTCGATGTATGTATTGCATGTATTAGTATTTAATTAGTATTTTTGGCCCATCGCCCTCCTTTCACTCCAATTCAATTCATGGCCCTTCAAAGGGAAGAATTTGTGCATCTCTGCTGTCATCGTAACTGGGGCTTTGAAGTTCCATATAGCTTCCATAAAGTTTCTTTCATTTCCAAATGCTAGGCCTGGTCGTCAAACAGCGCACAGCTATTTGTGTTAAATTATTTTAAAATAACGACAGCTGATCAGTGCTAAATTACCTTCATAATGCAAAGTGAATAGGAAGATTTCAATTCAATGTGCATACTTTAATTTGAAGTAATTTGCCCTAATACGTAATACAAATTAAAGTACTGGAAGTGATCAGAATTAATTGTCCATGCCTTTTTCTTTTAGTTTAATTCCAGAATTTAACAATTCCAGCTTTGCAAATCACAAAAAGTGTAAAATGTTTAATAATGTGCTAAAAAAAAGTCTATGTTTTTTACAACCCCATATCAGAAAAAAGTTGGGACGATAACAAAAATGCAAATAAAAAACATCCCACAATGATTTTTACATTTACATTTACTTTGACTTCAGTTGCCAGTACTTTTGTTGATATGCAACATATGAACATTACATTTTAAAAAGTACTTTTATTTTATTTATTTAGATTATATAGCACCAAAACACAACAAAATTACAGCAAGGTGCTTCACACAAGTAAGGTCTAACTTTACCAACCCCTAGAGCAAGCACACAGGCGACAGTGATAAGAAAAAAAAAAAAACTCCCTCTGATGATACTGAGGAAGAAACCTCAAGCAGACCAGACTTAAAGGGGTGACCCACTGCTTGGGCCATGCTAACGGTTACAAGATTTTGCAACATTTTACAAGAACACTTTTTACTTTAAATGAGGAATTACTGAAAGCATAGAAAAACAGAGAAATTAACCATGGATCCCAGAGGGTTAACCTTGTCCAGAAATGACATTGACTTCTCTTGGCTCAGACACATTTGTGTTGGACCATCACACAGTGAAAATGTGTATTGCAATGAAACAAATCAGTATTACACATATTTTTGGGAAAAAATGAATGCTGTGTGCTCCAGATAAAAGCCAAAAAGGACCATTCGGATTGTTATCTGCGACAAGTCAAAAAGCCAGAGTCTGTCAGGGTACTGGGTTGTCTCAGTGCCCTTTGGCAAAGGTAAATTACACTTCTGTGATGGGATCATTAACGCAGAAATGTACAATGAGACTTCAGAGCAACATATGCTCTAAAACACAAGAAAACATCTTTTCCAGGGATGTGCATGCAAAACCACATTCTGCACACATTACAAAAGCATAGCTGCAGAAGAAGATGGGGTGGATTCTGGACTGGCCTGGCTGCAATTCTGACCTGTCCCCAATAGAAAATGTGAGGAGAATTTTGAAATGACAACCCCATACCGTTACGCACCATAAGAGGTGTTTTGCAGGAACAATGGGACAAAACACCCGACGTGCTTTATCGGTTGATATCTGGACAGGAACGACATTATTACAAAGTGGAAAATGCTTTAGTGTCGCAACTTATTTGAGGTGTGTTACCGGCCTTAAATGCAGGAATGGATGAATATTAAATGAAATTAAGTTGACCGCACAAAACATGAAATAGCTTGGGTTTGTTTTTATTATTTTACAGCTGTATTATTATTATCAATATTATTATCAAGATATTATGACAAATATACAACTTGTTCATCCACTGATCTGCACTTGTAATCTCATCTTTAAGCAAAATGACAAAATGCCAAATACTCTTGATGTAAGCCTGGAGGCACGCGTAACGAAATTCAAACTATTAGGTAAAAAATTATGGTTGATAATGGGCTAATACAAGGCAGCTGCAGTAGGAGCATGTTTCATCCTGGACTCTTTGAAATCATTTTCACATTTCTCACTCTCCTGCCTGCACAAAGGCTATCCAGATCTACGATTCCCGTGCTAACATTTAAGGAATCTCCTCACTAGGGATCACAAATTTTGCTATCTGGGAGGAATACTGAGATGATTTAGTCACTGGTGCCAAAACAGTTTCACCCAGTTCCTTCAAAGATTCCAAAGTCTAAAATTTTTTGCCTTGTGCGCCACTACACAAGCAAGTTATTGTAATAAAATAACTAAAAAATAGTTGGATGGATTTTAACCAAACGTAGTGGAATATTAGTCAAAGGATAACGTCAAGCAAAGTTAATCCAACAAATACATTTACCATCATTTCCTCCCTACCAATGTGGCAGGAGATTAAATCAAATGCAAGCAATACCTTATTGTACACTCAATATCTCCATGACCAAGGTAGCTGGAGAGAAGATCTTAAGCTTATACCGATCAGCAAGTAGTTCCCCCTCATCTGGTCCAACTGTAGTTACAAAGCCTTTACAAAGTCATAAAATGACCTCACGGTCCAAACACTTTCAGAACACCAACTCATTGGGGTGGCCATCTTTCCCTTTTAAAATGATATGATGCATACTTAGATACATGAAGTACAATACCACTCAGAGGACGATACTTTTTGTTATCAAGCAGTTTGATTCTGTGGGATTCAATTCAGTGGGATACGATACAATCGTTGTTTAATGTGGACATTCATTTTCCATGATAAATGCAGCCCGGCCTCACGTTTTTGCGTGCCCCCGTGACGCCCGCTTTTCATGATATTTTTTTTATTTTGCTATTTATGAGCTTTCTCTTCTCTTAACTCTAACCATAACCACAGCATAAGTGTCTACCCTCCCCAAAGTTTAACTATGATCCCCCCAGACCACCTACCCTTTCACCCCACATTTTGTGACCCACGTTACGAAATTAATTTGTGCCCTTGTTACAAAAAGTACCCCATTTTCGTACCCCTATCACAAACCCATAGATTAATGTACTTTTCGTAACCCAGTCCCACTAACTGCCGTGATTTTTCATGAAAATCCAGGAACATTTTTTTTCTACTGTGCTGTAGCATGTTGGCACTGCCTGTACTTGCCTGCTGTTCACCACTAGGAGCAGCACCACATAAAGTAGCACAAAGTGGAGTATAGTAGAAATCTAGAAGAAGACATCAGCTGTTTTTAGCATACCATAGCTTTTCTGCTCCCAACCGGTTATAATGGTATTAACATATTGGGACCAAATACAAAATTCAAACATATACATTTTTGCCCATTATACCACCTCCAGCTATCGGACATGCTGATTTTGTTTTCATCATGGAGGCTAAATTAACATTCCTGTGACCAGTCTGGCGAGTGCCTCACAAGGATCTTTGAACTTTTATGAGAGCTTGAAGATGCAGAAACAGCAGCGAAACAGCAGCGTAACAGCTTATCCAATTTATAATGTTAACATCGAACCAGCAACTGGGTCATAATAAATTTCACCCCAGTCTCATGCATTTTTTTTTTTTTTTTTCATAATACCTTCACAAAATGTAGTAGATTTTTGTGACACAGTCACCCATTGCTGACTAACACCCCCGAACCCTAACGTGGGTTCATCATGAAATGTTTTGTGATGTTATCGCTAAAATCTACTACATTTCGTGATGGTGTCACAACCTAATAGATTAAATCACCTTTCGTGATGCCATCACGAACTGACGTGAGATTGCAGTGTATATTTTGATTGATTCAGGGGCGCCTGTATCGACATAGTCACATTTTTTTTTACTTTAAAATCAATTTCTACCTGATTCATATCGGTGAATTGTTATACCCCTAACACTTATATGTCAGTGTGCAGCGCTGGCAGGGTGTGCATCAGCCAGCTGATGCCTTTCATTTATCCTGAAATGAACCTATTTCTGTCATCTATTAATGAAGTATATGTTTAGGTATGAATGACTCTCCAGCAAGAGCAAAGTGAGTTCATCTACTGAGGCTGAACATATTATAAATTATCAGTGCAGCATATTGTCATGATCAGACGGCAACTACAAACTGAATCATTTTTGTACAGCAAAAGCAAATAAATAAATAAAAAGAAAATATAGCTTAAAAAGACAAGCCCTCTATAAATGGTAAAAGCAAATCAAAGTAAGCCAAAAGTGGACCATGTCGTCTGTCAGACACGATGCTGCTCACCGGAACTGTTTGTCGGTGGCACGAAAGTGCTTAAAAACAAGAATAGTTTCCAACCGATGCAAATGCCTGACATTGGGCATTTAAATCAGAGCTGTTACACCAGTTGGCACACAGGTAGGATTATAATGCACCACGGCTATAAACCCTGTGATTATCTTAAATGGTTAAACAGTGAAAGCTGCATTCATAACGTTTTGTTGTTTTTACCGTTGGCATGAAATCTCACCTTCGTGTCGCAGTTGCAACCTGACAGGTTCACAGTTTAGATGCGGTGTTGATTTTCAGCTGTTAATTGCAGAGCTGCTGAAAGGAGTGTGTATACAAAGTTTGCAGATTTAAGACAACTTGCTGGTGTCCATCCACCTGTCCAGAGTAAGAACATACATTTATTACACCTTACTACGGACATGATCCAGAATGTGAAGAGTGAATTTGAAGCTGTACGGCCTCTCAAATTTCACAAAACTAACAAGGTTTAGTTTCTAGCAAAATTCAGGCATTATAATGTAGGTTTATTTTTATAACATGTTTCAAAAATACAGCTCATTTTAATGAGGAGAACATAGTATTTATCTGAGGGGAATTCCACGGCGAATATTAGCTTTTCCTTCGTACAGACAAACTGCAGGAGGAAGCGCGTGTTTTGAGATTCCCTGTGACCTGACTCACTTGTTGGAGCGTGTTCCCAGGGTGTGCATGCTAACAAGATGTCTTGTAAATCACTTCAGAGGTGTTATCTATTTACAAAAACAGCTGTTTTAGATTTGGTTTATTTCTTGAACTTTTACAAAATATACGAGAAATATATTGGATTTATGTAGAAATAAGCTGTTTTGGAGCGTCTTCCGCCATCTTGGTTTATTTTGTTCAAGCGAGCAGCCAGCTGATGTCACGCTGCCTTTAATTTTTCTGACTGGCTATCGCTGTGTCCTTCCTAGCATCTCTCGCACAAATTAGGTGAAGCTCCCACTTGATCTGACGTCGCTACCAAATGTAGGTCATGTCATCTGCTCACTTCAATTTCTACCCATCCAGGGTCAAAATTCTAAATTGTTTCCAGGTGGTGTGAATGTTGATCATATTGGCAATATCATGCCGGTAGTAAGTCAAACCTGTTTCCGGTGCACACTGGCCTCCGCCAGGGCTGCCCTTTGTCACCGGTTCTGTTCATTACCTTTATGGACAGAATTTCTATGCGCAGCCAGGGTGTAGAGAGGGTCCGGTTTGGAAACCACAGAATCTCATCTCTGCTGTTTGCGGATCATGTGGTCCTGTTGGCTTCGTCAAACCAGGACCTTCAGCGTGCACTGGGGCGGTTTGCAGCCGAGTGTGAAGCGTCCGGGATGAAGATCAGCACCTCCAAATCCGAAGACATGGTTCTCAACGGGAAAAAGGTGCCTTGCTCTCTTCAGGTCGGTGGGGTGTCCTTGCCTCAGGTGGAAGAGTTTAAGTATCTCGGGGTCTTGTTCACGAGTGAGGGACGGATGGAGCGTGAGATCAATAGATGGATCGGTGCAGTGTCTGCAGTGACACGGTCACTGTATCGGACCATCGTGGTGAAGAGAGAGCTGAGCAGGGGGGCAAAGCTCTCGATTTACCAATCGATCTACGTTCCGACCCTCACCTATGGTCATGAGATTTGGCTCATGACCAAAAGAACGAGATCGCAGGGTGGCTGGGTGCTCCCTTAGAGATAGGGTGAGGAGCTCTGTCACTCGGGAGGAGCTCGCAGTTGAGCCGCTGCTCCTCTATGTCGAAAGGAGCCAGCTGAGGTGGCTCGGGCATCTTTTCCAGATGCCCCCTGGACGCCTCGCTGGAGAGGTGTTCCGGGCACGTCCCATCGGGAGGAGGCCCCGGGGAAGACCCAGATCATGCTGGAAGGACTAGGTCTCTCAGCTGGCTTGGGAACACCTCGGGGTTCCCCCAGAGGAGCTGGGGGAGGTGTGTGTGGATCGGGAGGTCTGGGCAGCTTTGCTTGAGCTGCTGCCCCTGTGACCCGACGTAGGATAAGCGGAAGAAAATGGGTGGATGGATGGATGGATGGATATTATGAATCCCCTATTTAAATGCTACAGAATAAAATTATAGTAGTGCCAAAGAAAATTATTTTTATGACTTAAATCTTAAAAAACCCAGAGGCCGTACACCTTTAATCGTGCTTGAACAAGTGCTCATCAATGCTTTCACACGACACTGCTATAATGGATGCATTTACATAACACTGCATTTTGCATACCCATATTCCATTCTGACCAATGTGTCACATTTAATGTTACAATATTTCAATATCTGTTAAGTCAAATTGAATGTCTACTTCATGTCAAATTTTCAGTGGGTCAAAGGATTATGTACAAGTGTATTGTTTTTCTAAACAGCATGGAAAATTTTGTAAAATTGATTTATTTAAAATGACAGAGACTAATTGGCATTATTGGTGATCCTCTGGCTTTACTTAAAAGCATGCCTCTTGAACCAATGCCTTACTTAGAGCAAGAGGAATTTTTTTTCTTTCTTTTTTTAAGGATTAAGATAAGGCATCTGGAGCAAAGTTTTGGATCTCCACAAATCAGGTTCCTCAGTAGGAGTCATCACTAAAAGACTCAAGGTACTACAAACAACTTTATAATCAATTTCATAAAAATAACAACATCTTAAGACAATTCAGACTTTACAACTTTGAGACAACATTCCCAAATTAACACCCAGGAATTTAAGATTTTCCCAGAGGTCCAACAGAACCTCAGGTACACAACCAATGAATTGAGAGAGTTGGAGGCATCAGATCCGTCTTCGCTCCCCATGCAGAATGCACTCGACGAGTATGCCGTCAGCCAAGTATGATTTCATTAATCCCAAATCAACGCTAAAAGTTGAGATAAAGGTTTGCAGTTGATGAACAGGCCAGTTCGAGCCTTTCTTTTACGTCAGTTTTGGTTTAATTTAGGCCTCCTTCCTCACTGATGTAAAGCCTGTATGAAGCAAAGCTTCTTGCATTTTTGAAAAATTGTTTTTAAAATTTGTACAGTTCTTGGCTCATAAGAAGGAGACAAATAGTAAAACAGGAAGCAGCAGGACCTGTTTGATTTGGACCTTCATTCTCCTGCAAAGTCATTGGCCGGTGGACACAGGGAGCATTGTGGGTAGTGTAGTTCAGGTTTACTTTGGACTTTACAGTGAGTCGTCTGCTCAACACAAAAACAAAACGGAGTCATTTTAACATTATTTTATTTCTTTGTGGCTGATTGTATAATTTAATGGCTAAAACTCTGTGGGGGAGAGGAGCTCTCATGGCGCAGCTGTGTACAGAGGTACATTCCGTCACCATTTAGACGTTTTGGATTTTTTTTTTTTTTAAAAGGAAGCTTTATGTGGATTATTTATTCAGATGAATCCCACTGAAACTAACAGGTATGAATTTGTATGTATTTTATTCTGCCAATCAATGCATTAATGGACGTATTTCGGTTGTTTAAGCCGCAGGGTTTAAAGTGTGTGAAAAAAACCAGCAGCTTTTAGTTCGTAAATGACGGTGTATCTAATACCGAGATAAACTGTGACTTCTAATACTGTGTTTTACTGCTTTTGAAAGATGATGACAGTGTTTGGGGTTTTAATTTTTAATTCATTCAGTTTTCATGCATTCTTATGCGTTTGTGATGCTTGAATTTACCCAGCAGTGAAAAGTGAAAGTTTTATCAGAAGCCGACAGTAATCTGATGTTGTTGCATCCGAATTAATACTAAATGTTATCGGTTATCTGTAATAAAGATACATTTTTTTTTAGCAGTTTATCGGTTTAGTGTTATAAAAGATAACTTTTCAGTTATTGGATTAATGGTTATCGAAGCTAACTTTTTGGTTTGCTATGCCCACCACTGCTTATAACCACACCGGCCCAGGACCATCACATCAAGCTTCTTACACCTGATCTTCACATGTACTTTTCAAGATCAAATCCACATTTTTAGCGTGAGCTTTTATTCTGACAAGCCCCCAGTGCAATAATCATGCAGCTTAATCAGCATCATGATCTGCCAGGTGGATGGATTAACTTTGTAAAGGTGAAGAGCTCATTAACACAGATTTAAACACACTTTTGAACAAAATTTGAGAGAAATAAACCTTTTTTGTGCATAAAAAAGTCAGATAATTTACTTCAAGTCAAGGAAAATGGAAGCAAAAATTAAAAACGTACTTTTAAATTGCTGGTGCGTATATTATTTTTAAATAACTACATTCTTACTGACTCATACCTACATACTGTTAGATAAAACAGAAGATTTGCAGTTGGGAAAAAGTGAGTGTGAAAAGTTTTTAGCTGTATGAAGACCTATACCTGCAGTTGCACTTGAACACCGTACATGCCAGCAGTGGAGCGCATGTGCGCTCTCAGAGACAGAGCGTCCTCTGCACAGACGATGCAAAAGACAATCCCATTTACAACTGCTTCACTTTCCGTGTACGGCTTCCTTCTAACGTGCTCATTAGTGTTCTTTTGCTGAGCTGCTTCTCTCCGGAGACTGTGGTTGGGAGAGAACTGCCTGTGTTTACTGCAGCACACATCAAAGAGGGCCGTACTACGTAAAGAGAAAGTCCTCCGAGAGCCCGCTGATTGCTTACCCATCATGCACCGCTGCCTTTTGACAGAGCCATATTGAAAGCACTATGCAGTACAGTGAGTATGGACAACACGGCGTCTCCGACAATGCCATCTGTCACAGCCGCTTTAAGTGATCGGAGCCTGTCGTGTTTTCTGAAGCGGCACTGTGACAGAAAGGAGGCGCATCCCTCTTTAAATTCCGTTTCAGCAGTGAGGATTAATAGTCGATTCTCGCCGTCTCATATTGTACACAAGAACAGATGCCCAGTGATCCCTTACTCAAATTTACCTTTTCCTTTCCACATTATGAAAAATATGACTGAGATAGACCGATGAAGAAATTACAGATTCAAGTAATTACATTTTTCTTTGTCTTGTGTGCGTGACAGATCTTTTCCCAAAAACTGCTATTATTGTTACTGTACCCGTGCACAGTAGTGTGTGCACGGGCAGATCCCACTTTGTGGCTTCGTTCATATTTTCACAGACAAAAAGAATAAAAATCCATGCCGAATGCTGTTTCTGAAACCTATATTCAGCAATACGTGACTCAGCTAGATGCATTTGTACCAAACCATGACTCAGCAAAGTGTAGGAAGGGTGTTCACTTTTTTAGCCACTGACATTTCAAATGTTGTCTGTTACTTGTCATCAGAATGTCACAGCATCACATTCAAGATTGTACAACACAAGTAAACAACAACAACAGGTTATAAAGTATGTTTGTACCAGACCATGACACAGCAAAGTGTAGCAAGGGTGTTCATTTTTTTAGCCAGACATTTCAAATTTTCAATTTTTTTTCAATTTCAATGTATTTTCATTTATATAGCGCCAAATCACAACAGAGTTGCCTCAAAGCGCTTCACACAGGTAAGGTCTAACCTTACCAACCCCCAGAGTAACAGTGGTAAGGAAAAACTGCCTCTGAGGAAGAAACCTCAAGCAGACCAGACTCAAAGGGGTGACCCTCTGCTTGGGCCATGCTACTGACACAAATTACAGAACATTTCACAGAACAATTCACGGATGAATATACAAGAAATGCTATTGGCACACAGGACAGGAGGGTCGCCAACACAAATACAACTCCCATCTCCGGATGGAGCAGCACCTTAAACAGAGAGAAAAAACAGAATCAGGCATCAGAAAGACAAAAAATACTGTATAATTTGCCAGCATTAAACAAGAAAAACAGAAGAAATACTAAGGTGATCGCCGGCCACTAGCCCTAAACTTCACTAAAAGACCCAGAATTTAGGTAAAGTTGCGGCCGCAGCCCGCTCCAATTACTAATAAATGAATTAAAAGAGTAAAAAGCGTAAAACAAAACTGTACCAGTATGCTAGCCATATGAAAGGGAAAATAAGTGCGTTTTAAGTCTGGACTTGAAAATCTCCACAGAATCTGACTGTTTTATTGACGCAGGGAGATCATTCCACAGAACAGGGGCATGATAAGAGAAAGCTCTGTGACCCGCAGACTTCTTATTCACCCTAGGGACACAAAGTGGTCCTGCACCCTGAGAACGTAAAGCCCAGGCCGGTAAGGTTTAATTAGGTCAGCTAGGTAGGGAGGTGCCAGTCCATGAATAATTTTATAGGTTAGTAGCAGAACCTTAAAATCTGATCTCAATGGGACAGGAAGCCAGTGAAGGGATGCCAAAATGGGTGTAATGTGTTTGTACTTTCTGCTTCATGTCAAAAGTCTGGCTGCAGCATTTTGAACCAATTGGAGACCCCTAATGCTAGACTGCGGTAAACCAGAAAATAGAACATTGCAGTAGTCCAATCTAGAAGAGATAAATGCATGGATCGGGGTCTCAGCATCAGCCATAGACAGGATGGGACGAATCTTCGCTATATTTCACAGGTGGAAGAAAGCAGTCCTAGTAATATTTCTAATGTGGAGGCCAAAGGACAATGAAGGGTCAAAAATTACCCCAAGGTTTCTCACTTTGTCAGTGTGATGTATGACACACGAGCCAAGGCTGAGCATTAACTGGTCAAATTGATGCTGATGTTTTACTGGACCAAGAACCATCATTTCAGTCTTATCAGAGTTTAAAAGTAGGATGTTTCTAGACATCCAACTTCTCACTGGTGCAAGGCAATCTTCTAAGGATTTTATGTGAACGAGATTACCAGCAGTTATCGGCATATATAACTGAGTATCATCTGCATAGCAGTGAAAGGTAATTCCAAAACGCTGCAATATGTGCTCAAGGGGTGCTATATAAAGAGAGAAAAGCAGGGGGCCTAAGACAGACCCCTGTGGAACCCCAAATTTCATGTCACTAAGGTTAGAGGTAGTGCTACTGTACAAAACACAGTGAGAACGACTGGTCAAGTATGACATCAGCCATGCAAGAGCACTCCCAGTAATCCCAAAATGATTTTCCAGTCTATCAAGTAGAATTATAGAATGCTGTATCAAATGCAGCACTGAGATCTAACAGCAACAGAACCGTAGTGGTGTCCAAATCCACTGTAAGCAGAAGATCATTCACCACTTTAGTGAGAGCCATCTCTGTGGAATGATATTTTCTAAAAGCAGACTGCAGTGGCTCAAGGAGATTATTCTCAGTAAGATAGTCTACGAGCTGCCGTGACACTACTTTTTCCAGAATTTTAGAGAAAAATGATAGATTTGATATTGGCCGATAGTTTGTCAATACACTAGGGTCAAGATTAGGTTTTTTAATTAATGGTTTAATCACTGCAGATTTGAAAAATTTAGGAACAGATCCAGAAGTTAAAGAAAGTTTAATAATTTCCAGCATAGTCGGACCAAGAGTGGGCCACAGGTCCTTAAACAGTTTTTTTGGTATAGGATCAAATAAACAGGTTGTGCTTTTTGTTGACATTACAAGTTTTGTCAGCATGCCTAGTGAGATACTATCAAATTCTGTAAATCTAGGTAATACCTCAGTAGTGGCGCCCACCTCAATAGCAGGGTGTAGTGGCTGGGTTACGGCATGCTGGAGTATGTTTAACCTGATGTCTTCTATTTTCTTTCCAAAGTAATCCAGGAAATCTTGTGCTGTAAAAGGAGAGCGAACTACAGGTGGTTGTCCGTGCATAAGTGTTGCCACCATGTCGAACAAGAACTTTGAGTTATGCTTGTTTTGTTGTGTGGGCCGCTGAAGAGGAGGTACTGCTGGCCCACCACCACTAGAGGGCGCCCTGCCTGGAGTGCGGGCTCCAGGCACCGGAGGGCGCTGCCGCCTTACAGGAGCAGCCAGGATGACAGCTGTCACCCATCACCGGAGACAGCTGATCCCAATCACTACGGAGGTATATCAGCAGGACGGCATCTCCACCTCATTTGCCGAGATATCGTTTCTACCAGAGAGGTAACGTATCAAAGCAAATAGAGTGCATCTTTTGGATTGAGCTAGTTTTTTTTGGATTACTGTTCCAACGAGAGGTGGAGGTACCTTTCCTGCTGTTCGGAGTCCTGGGTGCATACGCGCCCCCATCTAACTGTTCTTTGCTCCTCGCCAGCAGTACCAGGTCCGACACGCGGAGGCAGTGGCCACCTGGGAGTTCGGGACTTGGCGGCTCCAGTATTCCCGGGGTCCTGTGGCGGAGGAAGCCGTGTGGTTCCGGTCTTACCTTGGAGAGGCGTCTCCTATCTTCGAGCCTGCCCACACGACACTTTTGTGAATTGACTGTTGTCCATTGCTGTGATTGGTTGTATTCGTTGTGCACATTCACAACAGTAAAGCGTTGTTATTTTGACTTACTCCATTGTCCGTTCATTTGCGCCCCCTGTTGTGGGTCCGTGTTCCTACACTTTCCCAACAGGATATCTCGGCCAGCGTCATGGATCCCGAGGGGCGTCAACCGGCTGTTGAACGGCCAATGGAAGAACAGGACGCGCAGGCGTCCGCGGGAGGGGTAATCGGTGAGTTGCAGCGGATCCTCACCGCTTTCACGACTCGGTTGTATTTCATGACCGAGCAGAACGTCCTCCTGAACCGCAGGGTGGAGGCTCTCGCCGCGCAGGTGGAAGCGCGCCCTCCGGGCACCGCTGCGGCTCTCCGGGCACCGCTGCGGCTCTCCCTCCCGTAGATCCTGTGCGTAACGTTGACGTTCCACTGGTTGTTCAACGACCTCTCCCTCCTTCCCCGGAAGCATACATAAGCCCTCCAGAGCCGTACGGAGGCTGTGTGGAGACGTGCGCGGATTTTCTGATGCAGTGTTCGCTCGTCTTCGCACAGCGTCCCGTTATGTACGCGACCGATGCTAGTAAAGTAGCTTATGTCATAAACCTGCTTCGCAGTGAGGCACGCGCTTGGGCTACAGCGCTCTGGGAGCAGAATTCACAGCTCCTTCTGACATACGATGGGTTTGTGAGGGGGCTCAGAACCGTGTTCGATCACCCTAATAGAGGAGAACCGCTTCAACCGTGCTACTGTCAATGAGACAGGGGCGCCGGAGCGCAGCTGTTTATGCAGTCGACTTCCGCATCGTGGCTGCGAGATCCGGCTGGAATAACGCTGCCCTCCGCGCCGCCTTTGTAAACGGACTGTCTTTGGTTCTCAAGGAGCACCTGGTGGCTAAGGACGAACCGCGGGATTTAGACGGGCTTATTGATCTTGTCATACGGTTGGACAACCGGTTAGAAGAACGTCGGCGGGAATGAGACGAAGGGCGTGGCCAGGCACGCGCCGTCCCTCTCCCTTCCGGTTCCGACCGCGCTCCGCCTTCCCCACGCTCCACGGCCCCTGCGCTCCGTGGGGCCACAGCTCCCCCTACTGACGAAGCTATGGACACGAGTAGGGCAACATTTAGGGCACCAGCTGCACAGAGGAGACGGGCCCATGGAGCTTGTTTTGTTTGTGGTGCACTAGAGCACCATGTGAGAGACTGCCCCGAGCGGTTACAACACCAACGCCCGCCCCTAGAGACTGGGCTAGGGGTGGGCCGAGACATTCACGTGGGACACACCCACATTGCTACACGACTCCCAGTCACGATCCTGTATGAGGATTTAACCCTGAAGGCCCCAGCACTGGTGGACACGGGCTCTGAGGGGAATCTGTTGGACTGCAGATGGGCCAGGGAGATAGGGCTCCCTCTGGTGGCGCTTACCTCGCCTGTGCAGGTTCGAGCACTAGATGGCTCCCTGCTCCCTCTGATCACACATAAGACACCACCTGTAACGCTGGTGGTGTCAGGAAACCACCGGGAGGTGATCGAGTTTTTTGTGACTCAGGCCACTTCCCGTGTGGTTTTAGGCTTTCCCTGGATGTTGAAGCACAATCCCCGGATTGATTGGCCGTCTGGGGTAGTGGTTCAGTGGAGCGAGACCTGCCATCGGGTGTGTCTAGGTTCCTCGGTTCCTCCCGGCTCCCAAGCTAAGGAGGAGGTCAGAGTCCCGCCCAATCTGGGGACGGTGCCGGTGGAGTACCACGACCTTGTCGACGTGTTCAGCAAGGATCTGGCGCTCACACTCCCCCCCCACCGTCCGTACGATTGTGCCATCGATTTGGTTCCAGGCAGTGGGTTCCCGTCCAGTAGACTGTACAACCTCTCACGGCCTGAGCGCGAATCAATGGAGACCTACATCCGGGACTCGTTAGCTGCCGGGTTGATCCGAAATTCCACCTCCCCGATGGGCGCAGGTTTCTTTTTCGTGGGTAAAAAAGATGGCGGACTTCGTCCATGCATCGATTATAGGGGGCTGAACGAAATCACGGTTCGCAACCGATACCCGTTACCCCTGTTGGATTCGGTGTTCATGCCCCTGCATGGAGCCAAGATTTTTACCAAGCTTGATCTTAGAAACGCGTATCATCTGGTTCGGATCCGGAAGGGAGACGAGTGGAAGACGGCATTCAACACCCTCTTAGGTCACTTTGAGTACCTGGTCATGCCGTTCGGCCTCACAAACGTCCCCGCGACGTTCCAAGCCTTGGTTAACGACGTATTGCGGGACTTCCTGCACCGGTTCGTCTTCGTATATCTAGACGATATACTCATCTTTTCTCCGGATCCTGAGACTCATGTCCGGCATGTACGTCAGGTCCTGCAGCGGTTGTTAGAGAACCGGCTGTTTGTGAAGGGCGAGAAGTGTGAGTTCCACCGCACTTCTTTGTCCTTCCTGGGGTTCATCATCTCCTCCAACTCCGTCGCTCCTGATCCGGCCAAGGTTGCGGCGGTGAGAGACTGGCCCCAACCAACAAGCCGTAGGAAGTTGCAACAGTTCCTAGGCTTTGCTAATTTCTACAGGAGGTTCATTAAGGGCTACAGTCAGGTAGTTAGCCCCCTGACAGCCCTGACCTCACCAAAAGTTCCCTTCACCTGGTCGGATCGGTGCGATGCCGCGTTTAAGGAGTTGAAACGGCGCTTCTCGTCTGCACCCGTTCTGGTGCAGCCCGATCCTAGTCGCCAGTTAGTGGTTGAAGTGGACGCCTCGGACTCAGGGATAGGAGCCGTGCTGTCCCAGAGCGGGAAGACCGATAAGGTCCTTCACCCGTGTGCCTATTTTTCCCGCAGGTTGACCCCAGCCGAACGGAACTATGACGTCGGCAATCGAGAGCTCCTTGCGGTGAAAGAGGCTCTTGAGGAGTGGAGACATCTGTTGGAGGGAACGTCCGTGCCATTCACGGTTTTCACTGACCACCGGAACCTGGAGTATATCAGGACCGCCAAGCGACTGAACCCCAGGCAAGCCCGCTGGTCACTGTTCTTCGGCCGTTTTGACTTCCGGATCACCTACCGTCCCGGGACCAAAAACCAAAGACCGGATGCCTTGTCCCGGGTACACGAAGATGAGGTCAAAACGGAGCCGTCGGATCCCCCGGAACCCATCATCCCGGAGTCCGCTATCGTGGCCGCCCTCACCTGGGACGTGGAGAAAACCGTCCGGGAGGCCCTGACACGAGACCCGGACCCCGGAACCGGACCGAAGAACAAACTCTACGTCCCACCAGAAGCCAGGGCTGCAGTTCTGGACTTCTGTCACGGTTCTAAACTCTCCTGTCACCCTGGGGTGCGAAGAACCGTGGCAGTCGTCCAGCAGCGCTTCTGGTGGGCGTCCCTGGAGGCCGACGTCCGGGGTTACATCCAGGCCTGTACCACCTGTGCCAGGGGCAAGGCGGATCACCGTAAGACACCGGGATTGCTACAGCCGCTGCCCGTGCCTCATCGCCCCTGGTCCCACATCGGCCTGGATTTTGTCACGGGTCTCCCGCCGTCCCAGGGAAACACCGTCGTCCTCACGATAGTGGACCGATTCTCCAAGGCGGCCCACATCGTGGCCCTCCCGAAGCTCCCAACGGCCCAGGAGACAGCGGACCTCCTAGTCCACCACGTCGTCCGTCTGCATGGGATACCATCAGACATCGTCTCCGATCGCGGTCCCCAGTTCTCCTCGCAGGTTTGGAGGAGCTTTTGCCGGGAACTGGGGGCCACGGTCAGTCTCTCATCCGGGTACCACCCCCAGACCAACGGACAAGCAGAACGGGCAAACCAGGAGATGGAGCAAACCTTGCGCTGTGTGACAGCCGCGCACCCGACGGCCTGGAGTACCCACCTGGCCTGGATCGAGTACGCGCACAACAGTCAAGTGTCGTCCGCCACCGGCCTCTCCCCCTTTGAGGTGTGTTTGGGGTATCAACCCCCGTTGTTTCCGGTGGTTGAGGGGGAGGTCGGTGTGCCCTCGGTCCAGGCCCACCTACGGAAGTGCCGTCGGGTGTGGCGTGCCGCCCGTTCTGCTTTGTTGAAGGCCCGGACGAGGGCGAAGAACCATGCAGCCCGGCGGCGGGCCCCGGCTCCCACGTATCGTCCAGGGCAGGAGGTCTGGTTGTCCACCAAAGACATTCCCCTTCAAGTGGACTCCCCGAAACTGCAAGAACGATACATCGGCCCTACAAAATACTCAAGGTCATCAATCCCGCCGCAGTGAGGCTCCGGCTTCCGGCCTCACTGCGGATTCACCCAGTATTCCATGTGTCAAGGATTAAACCCCATCACAACCTCACCCCTCTGCACTCCGGGTCCGGCGCCACCTCCTGCCCGGACCATCGACGGAGAGCCGGCTTGGACCGTGCGCCGGCTCCTCGACGGCCGACGAATGGGCCGGGTTTTCAGTATCTGGTGGACTGGGAGGGGTACGGCCCCGAAGAACGCTCCTGTGTGAAGAAGGGCTTCATCCTGGACCCGGCCCTCCTGGCCGACTTCTACCGTCGCCACCTTGACAAACCCGGTCGTGCGCCAGGAGGCGCCCGTTGAGGGGGGGGTCCTGTTGTGTGGGCCGCTGAAGAGGAGGTACTGCTGGCCCACCACCACTAGAGGGCGCCCTGCCTGGAGTGCGGGCTCCAGGCACCGGAGGGCGCTGCCGCCTTACAGGAGCAGCCAGGATGACAGCTGTCACCCATCACCGGAGACAGCTGATCCCAATCACTACGGAGGTATATCAGCAGGACGGCATCTCCACCTCATTTGCCGAGATATCGTTTCTACCAGAGAGGTAACGTATCAAAGCAAATAGAGTGCATCTTTTGGATTGAGCTAGTTTTTTTTGGATTACTGTTCCAACGAGAGGTGGAGGTACCTTTCCTGCTGTTCGGAGTCCTGGGTGCATACGCGCCCCCATCTAACTGTTCTTTGCTCCTCGCCAGCAGTACCAGGTCCGACACGCGGAGGCAGTGGCCACCTGGGAGTTCGGGACTTGGCGGCTCCAGTATTCCCGGGGTCCTGTGGCGGAGGAAGCCGTGTGGTTCCGGTCTTACCTGGGAGAGGCGTCTCCTATCTTCGAGCCTGCCCACATGACACTTTTGTGAATTGACTGTTGTCCATTGCTGTGATTGGTTGTATTCGTTGTGCACATTCACAACAGTAAAGCGTTGTTATTTTGACTTACTCCATTGTCCGTTCATTTGCGCCCCCTGTTGTGGGTCCGTGTTCCTACACTTTCCCAACATGTTTTTGCTGATCAAATCAGCAAAACCTCCGCTTTGGTCCACTTTGTAGCCAATAATGCATGCTTATAGTCTAAGATAGCATCACACCATGCAAGGTGAAATACTTCTAATTTTGAATGACACCATTTCCGTTCTAGACCTCTTGCTTTATGCTTGAGGTCACGCAGATAATCATTGAACCAAGGTGACTATGATTTGGGGAGTGCGGTTTAAACACAGGTGGTGCAATCATGTCGAGTGTAGTTTTGAGCACTGAGTTTAAACTATCCACAAGTCTGTCTACTGACTGGGTATTTGTCAAATGTGAAGCTAAGACATCAGCAGTCTAGCTTCGAGTTCAGTCTTAGTTGAGGAGTTGATGCATCGCCGTAATGATATATAAGGTTGTTGTTCCACTAAAAAACGGCAGTGAAACTGTAAACTTAATAATCAGTGGTGAGCAGACACCACTGATGTAAGAGGCATGATGTCAATATTTGTGACAGCAATACCATGTGCGAGAACCAGATCCAGGGTATTCCACTAATGTGCGTCGAATCCCAAATGCATTGCCGAAATCCTAATGCATCCATAATTTCCATAAATGATTTGCAGAGGGGATCAGAAGGCTTATTTATATGAATGTTAAAGTCCCAATGATCAGAATGTTATCTACACTAGTTGACAAGTTAGAGATGAATGCACCAAATTCATCTAAGAATTCAGAATATGGGCCAGGAGGCTATATACAGTGACAAAGTAATACGACTGATTTCTATTCTTCTGACCTTGGCAATGTGTATATCCTGAGCAGAGTGGGAGAATCATTTTTAGTCACTGACATTTAAAATGTTCTCTGTTACTTGTCATCAGAATGTCATAGCATCGCACTCAAGATAGTACAAACACAAGTAAACAACAACAACAAAAACAGGTTATAAAGTATGTTTGTACCAGACCATGACTCAGCAAGGTGTAGCAAGGGTGCTCATTTTTTAGTCACTGACATTTCAAATGTTCTGTTACTTGTCATTAGAATGTCACAGCATCACATTCAAAATTGTACAACACAAGTAAAAAACAACAACAAAAACAGGTTATAAAGTATGTTTGTACCAGACCATGACTCAGCAAAGTGTAGCAAGCGTGTTCATTTTTTTAGCCAAAGACATTTCAAATGTTCTCTGTTACTTGTCATCAGAATGTCACAGCATCGCACTCAAGATTGTACAACACAAGTAAACAACAACAACAAAAAAAGGTTTTAAAGTATGTTTGTACCAGACCATGACTCATCAAGGTGTAGCAAGGGTGTTCATTTTTATCCACTGACATTTCAAATGTTCTCTGTTACTTGCACTGCATTCAAGATTGAGCAACACAAGTTAAAAAAAACAAACAGGTTATAAAGTATGTTTTGTCTGTGGTGTATCTTGTGGTAAAATATGAACCAAAATGCAGTAAATGGCATCTAAATATTCAGACACCCCCCTAATCATTTGAAAAATCTGTGCCCCCTTTGAGAAAATTCTGGATCTGTGTATGTGTAAGGATTGTTTTTGGTCCTGTGTGCTTGTCCATGTGTGAGCAAAATAACTTGAGATGTTTTGAACCAATTTGGGCCAAACTTGGTGTTATGATTGAGGGTCAGCTAAGCAGAATTTGTTCTGATTTTGAGAAAAATCTGTTTAAATTTAAGGTCAAAAGCCAAGGTCAAATTTTAGAACAAGTGGGACATATTCCAGGAGACTGTCACATCCGTTATCCCTTTCAATGCTACTGCTGTAATCTAACCATCCCAGAAACATCTTATTCTTAATAGGGTGAAGAAATAATGGACAAACCATAATTCTCTGGTATGGCTAGATCCCAGCAGGGTCACTAAAAGTGGTAACAGGTGTGACAGTCTCATGGAATTGCCCACATTTAGAATGCATGCTCCAAAGAACATCTTAAAGATACTTCCCATCATTAAATGCCAATATGAATCCATAGATCGCATAGTTGGTCACATGGCCTTTGACCTTGGGTGACCTTGAAAGCTAAAACTCAAGGTGGTGACTGTTTAACTCAAACATTGTGGAGCCAACATGGATTCGACGTGGTTGGTGGGTTGTGTGCTGTGTTGCCAAAGTAACTTTGAAAAGTTACTATATTAGTTACTTTTTTAACTGTAACTGTATAAAGCAACTGTAAAATGGAACAGTATAAGGTAAACAGCAAAGTAACTTTACAAAGTTACTTTGGCAACACTGGTTGCATGTCATTTTAAGATGAAGTGGTTTCAATTTAGACCGAGTGGATCAAATGTCAAGACCACGCAGAGCCGTATGTTATGGCATCACTGAATCTTGAAGACTTAATTTGCATGACTCTGTGCCGACCGTAAGTCGCGGGTGTTACACTCTCCGAGCGCGCCTTCGTGTTTATTCACTGAAATCACATTTGGCCACTTGGTGTTGTATGGCTGGGGGGCCTGGCTGCCTTTTTGTTTCTGTCTTTTGTTTTTCCTTCCAGGTGGCTTGCATTTGGGACTGAGTGGCTGTGTTGCGGAGGTTATCAGGACCTCACCCTGATCACCTGCGGCTCGTCAGGACTCACAGCTGAGGTGCATCTATATGGATTGGAACATGGTGGCATTTAAGACTGGAGTATACAGTGTTTATTTGCCAGAGACTCGACCTTGTGACCAGACGGGTGAGATCGTCGTCTCGGGAGCCATCTCATCATCAGTGGATGCAGAGAACATCCAGGGTTTGATGCACGGTCTGTGAAAGAGGAGGGGGTGAGGTCTCACGCTCGTCAGCACACTTCCTGAGGTACGTTAGATTTTGTGACTAACATTTATACAGTCAGTAAATGTGGTGTCCCTCACACCTTTATTATATTGAGCTGTATGTTAGTCATGTATCGGCTTCCACTGCAGTGGAGTTTTGTGAACTGGATGTTCCATGCCTGCAGGTTGGGAAGCTGATTAGTAATCAAGCCAGGAAGTGTTTGCTGTTTGTACACCTTTAAGTGTTCTCTCTGTGTTAGAGTGAGGACTCACATAATGGTTCCTTCTTTCACAGACTCGGTTTGTTGCGGCCACCTGGGGGGTGTCGGCGGGGTCCTTGAGTCCGAACAGCTTCTGGCTCTGGACCGTTAGCGCTGCTGGGAGCGCACCACGCCAGACCGCACCTTCTGTTATTTTGTATCACTGTTATGTATTAAATTCAGTTATCCTTTGTACCGTGCTCTGCTTATTTCATACTGGGTCCTTCAAACGCTGGTCGGTTCTCCGAGCTGCGTCCGACACATAACACTTGGCCCCACATCTGTTTCCCCATCTAATCTTTGGAGATGTTAAGATAAATCTCATTTTCACTCCGGAGCATTCCTCACTGCTTCAAACCAAACCAACTGGTGTCAATCACAGACACCATTTCTGCTGGGTGAGCATCAGGTGGCAATTCCAGCTGGGAATTGAATCAGCGAACATCTGCACAGAAGGTCAACGTTCTAATCACTGATCTACAGTGACATCATTTGGGAGAGTAAAAAATAAACTAATGAGATAAATAAATAGATAGATAAATACACAAACATCTGAGACTGAAAATATCAGCTTTTGATATATTTAAAAAAATCCAAGAATTCTAATGTGGTATTTCTTAAGGTTAAATATGACAAATATTTGCAATTATATTTCAGATGCAATTATATTTCAGCTTAGATTTCGTGGCGGCTCCCTGTACCTTAAAGGCTCAGTGTCTTTTAAGATCATCTTTTAAGATGAAAATCTCAAAGGATGCTGTGACGTTAACTGTAGCACCTTTGCAGTCAACCAATCGTAGTACATCAGTACATGTGAGTCAGCGAGCGCAGAGCAAACAGTAAGGGTTTTAGCTCGATAGTGGAGCAACAGGTTAATAAAAAACTAATTTCTAGAGCCGCCTTATTTCTTGCTCCACTTTCACTACTGGTGTAGATCCAACGGTACCGTCCTGTTCACACCACGTGCACATGTCGGTGACAATTATACTCAATTTATGAGATGACATTGATGTCAATTTATGCAATAAGTGTTATCACAGAGAAAAAAAAAATCAAAATTCCTTTAAAAATGAGAATACATAAATGCACTGAATAAAAACCAGGCATACGTACTTTAAAAACAAAAAAAAACTGATGTGGAGAAACTCTGCAGTGATGTTCGGAAGCAAGCATCACATGAAGCAAGTGAGAACTCTGTCCTCTAATAGGGTGATATTTTCCAAAGGCATTCATTTTATATCTTGACTCCAGAGTTGTTATCGGGTGACAAAAACAGTGTTTTCAGATTTAGAAGATTAGATTTAGATTTAGTTTATTTCTCGCTAGCTTTTACATAACATATGACAACCATGCATATAAACACAAAGAACAAACGACAACAAAAATCCTGTCATAAATCCCACATTAATTGACAATCTAATCGTCACAGAGCAACATGCCTGCTGTCAGTGTGTATAAATACTGACGTGCATATGGTCCACAAACGCACACAAACATACATCTACATACATATGTGTCCGATGTGGCCATGAAGACCGGGGACCTTTCGAGAACGCCTGTCTGTGACATGACACTGACAAAGAGGCCTGACCCGCAGGATGGCTGGTTAAAGGTGACAGTTGCCGCCTGTAAGCGGGGTTAAAGAGCACACAACCTTGGTTGCCATGACAGCTTGTGACAGCTGTTTGTTGGGACGTTTGTCACAGCTCACGTAGTTCTGCTATCCTGTCCTTCACTGCACGACCGGCGATGGTGACTCCAAGGTATCCTTCACCACACGTTTCGTGCTGTCCAACATTTTGAAAAGACTGGTAACGTGTCCTGGCTTTCACCTCCTGGGGATGGAGGTGATTATGGGATGGATTGCGTTTGTGTGTTTGTGTCTTTGTTTCCTCATGTGCAATGTGTATGAATTTTAACGGAATTTTAACGCCAGACCTTTAAGGGCACTGCGGGACAAAACTGTTCTATACCTCAAACACAGGAGAAGAAGTTTCCCTTACTTTTCTGGTTAGCAAATGGCTCACCATTTTTGTGGTCAATGGACAAAATTCACACTGTTCTCAAACTTTAATACGAATAAGCACGGCCGTGACTGAGTGAGGCTTTAGTTCAGGAATTAAGTTTGATCAGTGAATTTTAACAAGTAGGCCAGTGTATTTACTAATTTAGCAAGTGCCACAGTATAATCCAAATCCTGATGGCATTTCACATTCAACTGTTAGATCAACTTTTCCAAGTGGGATTGATTGGAAGCCTATGCGTTTCAGTATGTAGTCAATCTGAGATTTTTAAAACATGAAAACTGGTAGAGTGGTAGGAATTACAACAAATTGTGATATTTACGAAAGACTTTCAATTCAGTTTATTTATACAGTGCCAACTCGCAACAAAGGTCACCCTAAGGTGCCCACTTGAGCCATGTTTAAATCTTGCCTACCCCGGAGCAAACACATTGGTGACAGCGGGAAGAAGAAACTCCCTCAGATGTATTTTTGACTATCGGAAGAAACCTCAAGCAGACCAGAGTCAGGGGGGCGGCCATCTGCTTTGGTCAAATGAACAAAAAGAAACAACAGAAAGTTGCAGTTGCATCAATGCCAGATTTTGCCAGACTGATATTATTGCACTGCAAAGTTCTAACTCTAACCCAAATGTCTGCTTTGGAAAGGTCAAGCTCATTGGAGTCAATGTAGATTTTTTTTTCTCAACTCTTCACTTCGATGCCCACCCAAATTGGCACACATATGGAGGTTGGTTCTGAATTATTCAACAAAAAACAAATTTGCTAAAGTTCAACCATTGTGGAAACTGTCATGTCTATTTGTCAGTTTATGGACCTGCTCCTCCTAGGTTGTTTTACTGATTTCTCTCAGACTTGGTGTGCCAATGAAGGTTGACGATAGAATTGCCCTTTAACACTTAATTTTGGCAAAGGTCTAGGAATTAGACTTTCAACCCAAGAAAGGAGTGTGTATACAAAGTTTGCAGATTTAAGACAACTTGCTGGTGTCCATCCACCTGTCCAGAGTAAGAACATACATTTATTACACCTTACTACGGACATGATCCAGAATGTGAAGAGTGAATTTGAAGCTGTACGGCCTCTCAAATTTCACAAAACTAACAAGGTTTAGTTTCTAGCAAAATTCAGGCATTATAATGTAGGTTTATTTTTATAACATGTTTCAAAAATACAGCTCATTTTAATGAGGAGAACATAGTATTTATCTGAGGGGAATTCCACGGCGAATATTAGCTTTTCCTTCGTACAGACAAACTGCAGGAGGAAGCGCGTGTTTTGAGATTCCCTGTGACCTGACTCACTTGTTGGAGCGTGTTCCCAGGGTGTGCATGCTAACAAGATGTCTTGTAAATCACTTCAGAGGTGTTATCTATTTACAAAAACAGCTGTTTTAGATTTGGTTTATTTCTTGAACTTTTACAAAATATCGAGAAATATATTGGATTTATGTAGAAATAAGCTGTTTTGGAGCGTCTTCCGCCATCTTGGTTTATTTTGTTCAAGCGAGCAGCCAGCTGATGTCACGCTGCCTTTAATTTTTCTGACTGGCTATCGCTGTGTCCTTCCTAGCATCTCTCGCACAAATTAGGTGAAGCTCCCACTTGATCTGACGTCGCTACCAAATGTAGGTCATGTCATCTGCTCACTTCAATTTCTACCCATCCAGGGTCAAAATTCTAAATTGTTTCCAGGTGGTGTGAATGTTGATCATATTGGCAATATCATGCCGGTAGTAAGTCAAACCTGTTTCCGGTGCACACTGGCCTCCGCCAGGGCTGCCCTTTGTCACCGGTTCTGTTCATTACCTTTATGGACAGAATTTCTATGCGCAGCCAGGGTGTAGAGAGGGTCCGGTTTGGAAACCACAGAATCTCATCTCTGCTGTTTGCGGATCATGTGGTCCTGTTGGCTTCGTCAAACCAGGACCTTCAGCGTGCACTGGGGCGGTTTGCAGCCGAGTGTGAAGCGTCCGGGATGAAGATCAGCACCTCCAAATCCGAAGACATGGTTCTCAACGGGAAAAAGGTGCCTTGCTCTCTTCAGGTCGGTGGGGTGTCCTTGCCTCAGGTGGAAGAGTTTAAGTATCTCGGGGTCTTGTTCACGAGTGAGGGACGGATGGAGCGTGAGATCAATAGATGGATCGGTGCAGTGTCTGCAGTGACACGGTCACTGTATCGGACCATCGTGGTGAAGAGAGAGCTGAGCAGGGGGGCAAAGCTCTCGATTTACCAATCGATCTACGTTCCGACCCTCACCTATGGTCATGAGATTTGGCTCATGACCAAAAGAACGAGATCGCAGGGTGGCTGGGTGCTCCCTTAGAGATAGGGTGAGGAGCTCTGTCACTCGGGAGGAGCTCGAGTTGAGCCGCTGCTCCTCTATGTCGAAAGGAGCCAGCTGAGGTGGCTCGGGCATCTTTTCCAGATGCCCCCTGGACGCCTCGCTGGAGAGGTGTTCCGGGCACGTCCCATCGGGAGGAGGCCCCGGGGAAGACCCAGATCATGCTGGAAGGACTAGGTCTCTCAGCTGGCTTGGGAACACCTCGGGGTTCCCCCAGAGGAGCTGGGGGAGGTGTGTGTGGATCGGGAGGTCTGGGCAGCTTTGCTTGAGCTGCTGCCCCTGTGACCCGACGTAGGATAAGCGGAAGAAAATGGGTGGATGGATGGATGGATGGATATTATGAATCCCCTATTTAAATGCTACAGAATAAAATTATAGTAGTGCCAAAGAAAATTATTTTTATGACTTAAATCTTAAAAAACCCAGAGGCCGTACACCTTTAATCGTGCTTGAACAAGTGCTCATCAATGCTTTCACACGACACTGCTATAATGGATGCATTTACATAACACTGCATTTTGCATACCCATATTCCATTCTGACCAATGTGTCACATTTAATGTTACAATATTTCAATATCTGTTAAGTCAAATTGAATGTCTACTTCATGTCAAATTTTCAGTGGGTCAAAGGATTATGTACAAGTGTATTGTTTTTCTAAACAGCATGGAAAATTTTGTAAAATTGATTTATTTAAAATGACAGAGACTAATTGGCATTATTGGTGATCCTCTGGCTTTACTTAAAAGCATGCCTCTTGAACCAATGCCTTACTTAGAGCAAGAGGAATTTTTTTTCTTTCTTTTTTTAAGGATTAAGATAAGGCATCTGGAGCAAAGTTTTGGATCTCCACAAATCAGGTTCCTCAGTAGGAGTCATCACTAAAAGACTCAAGGTACTACAAACAACTTTATAATCAATTTCATAAAAATAACAACATCTTAAGACAATTCAGACTTTACAACTTTGAGACAACATTCCCAAATTAACACCCAGGAATTTAAGATTTTCCCAGAGGTCCAACAGAACCTCAGGTACACAACCAATGAATTGAGAGAGTTGGAGGCATCAGATCCGTCTTCGCTCCCCATGCAGAATGCACTCGACGAGTATGCCGTCAGCCAAGTATGATTTCATTAATCCCAAATCAACGCTAAAAGTTGAGATAAAGGTTTGCAGTTGATGAACAGGCCAGTTCGAGCCTTTCTTTTACGTCAGTTTTGGTTTAATTTAGGCCTCCTTCCTCACTGATGTAAAGCCTGTATGAAGCAAAGCTTCTTGCATTTTTGAAAAATTGTTTTTAAAATTTGTACAGTTCTTGGCTCATAAGAAGGAGACAAAATAGTAAAACAGGAAGCAGCAGGACCTGTTTGATTTGGACCTTCATTCTCCTGCAAAGTCATTGGCCGGTGGACACAGGGAGCATTGTGGGTAGTGTAGTTCAGGTTTACTTTGGACTTTACAGTGAGTCGTCTGCTCAACACAAAAACAAAACGGAGTCATTTTAACATTATTTTATTTCTTTGTGGCTGATTGTATAATTTAATGGCTAAAACTCTGTGGGGGAGAGGAGCTCTCATGGCGCAGCTGTGTACAGAGGTACATTCCGTCACCATTTAGACGTTTTGGATTTTTTTTTTTTTAAAAGGAAGCTTTATGTGGATTATTTATTCAGATGAATCCCACTGAAACTAACAGGTATGAATTTGTATGTATTTTATTCTGCCAATCAATGCATTAATGGACGTATTTCGGTTGTTTAAGCCGCAGGGTTTAAAGTGTGTGAAAAAAACCAGCAGCTTTTAGTTCGTAAATGACGGTGTATCTAATACCGAGATAAACTGTGACTTCTAATACTGTGTTTTACTGCTTTTGAAAGATGATGACAGTGTTTGGGGTTTTAATTTTTAATTCATTCAGTTTTCATGCATTCTTATGCGTTTGTGATGCTTGAATTTACCCAGCAGTGAAAAGTGAAAGTTTTATCAGAAGCCGACAGTAATCTGATGTTGTTGCATCCGAATTAATACTAAATGTTATCGGTTATCTGTAATAAAGATACATTTTTTTTTAGCAGTTTATCGGTTTAGTGTTATAAAAGATAACTTTTCAGTTATTGGATTAATGGTTATCGAAGCTAACTTTTTGGTTTGCTATGCCCACCACTGCTTATAACCACACCGGCCCAGGACCATCACATCAAGCTTCTTACACCTGATCTTCACATGTACTTTTCAAGATCAAATCCACATTTTTAGCGTGAGCTTTTATTCTGACAAGCCCCCAGTGCAATAATCATGCAGCTTAATCAGCATCATGATCTGCCAGGTGGATGGATTAACTTTGTAAAGGTGAAGAGCTCATTAACACAGATTTAAACACACTTTTGAACAAAATTTGAGAGAAATAAACCTTTTTTGTGCATAAAAAAGTCAGATAATTTACTTCAAGTCAAGGAAAATGGAAGCAAAAATTAAAAACGTACTTTTAAATTGCTGGTGCGTATATTTTTAAATAACTACATTCTTACTGACTCATACCTACATACTGTTAGATAAAACAGAAGATTTGCAGTTGGGAAAAAGTGAGTGTGAAAAGTTTTTAGCTGTATGAAGACCTATACCTGCAGTTGCACTTGAACACCGTACATGCCAGCAGTGGAGCGCATGTGCGCTCTCAGAGACAGAGCGTCCTCTGCACAGACGATGCAAAAGACAATCCCATTTACAACTGCTTCACTTTCCGTGTACGGCTTCCTTCTAACGTGCTCATTAGTGTTCTTTTGCTGAGCTGCTTCTCTCCGGAGACTGTGGTTGGGAGAGAACTGCCTGTGTTTACTGCAGCACACATCAAAGAGGGCCGTACTACGTAAAGAGAAAGTCCTCCGAGAGCCCGCTGATTGCTTACCCATCATGCACCGCTGCCTTTTGACAGAGCCATATTGAAAGCACTATGCAGTACAGTGAGTATGGACAACACGGCGTCTCCGACAATGCCATCTGTCACAGCCGCTTTAAGTGATCGGAGCCTGTCGTGTTTTCTGAAGCGGCACTGTGACAGAAAGGAGGCGCATCCCTCTTTAAATTCCGTTTCAGCAGTGAGGATTAATAGTCGATTCTCGCCGTCTCATATTGTACACAAGAACAGATGCCCAGTGATCCCTTACTCAAATTTACCTTTTCCTTTCCACATTATGAAAAATATGACTGAGATAGACCGATGAAGAAATTACAGATTCAAGTAATTACATTTTTCTTTGTCTTGTGTGCGTGACAGATCTTTTCCCAAAAACTGCTATTATTGTTACTGTACCCGTGCACAGTAGTGTGTGCACGGGCAGATCCCACTTTGTGGCTTCGTTCATATTTTCACAGACAAAAAGAATAAAAATCCATGCCGAATGCTGTTTCTGAAACCTATATTCAGCAATACGTGACTCAGCTAGATGCATTTGTACCAAACCATGACTCAGCAAAGTGTAGGAAGGGTGTTCACTTTTTTAGCCACTGACATTTCAAATGTTGTCTGTTACTTGTCATCAGAATGTCACAGCATCACATTCAAGATTGTACAACACAAGTAAACAACAACAACAGGTTATAAAGTATGTTTGTACCAGACCATGACACAGCAAAGTGTAGCAAGGGTGTTCATTTTTTTAGCCAGACATTTCAAATTTTCAATTTTTTTTCAATTTCAATGTATTTTCATTTATATAGCGCCAAATCACAACAGAGTTGCCTCAAGGCTTCACACAGGTAAGGTCTAACCTTACCAACCCCCAGAGTAACAGTGGTAAGGAAAAACTGCCTCTGAGGAAGAAACCTCAAGCAGACCAGACTCAAAGGGGTGACCCTCTGCTTGGGCCATGCTACTGACACAAATTACAGAACATTTCACAGAACAATTCACGGATGAATATACAAGAAATGCTATTGGCACACAGGACAGGAGGGTCGCCAACACAAATACAACCCATCTCCGGATGGAGCAGCACCTTAAACAGAGAGAAAAAACAGAATCAGGCATCAGAAAGACAAAAATACTGTATAATTTGCCAGCATTAAACAAGAAAAACAGAAGAAATACTAAGGTGATCGCCGGCCACTAGCCCTAAACTTCACTAAAAGACCCAGAATTTAGGTAAAGTTGCGGCCGCAGCCCGCTCCAATTACTAATAAATGAATTAAAAGAGTAAAAAGCGTAAAACAAAACTGTACCAGTATGCTAGCCATATGAAAGGGAAAATAAGTGCGTTTTAAGTCTGGACTTGAAAATCTCCACAGAATCTGACTGTTTTATTGACGCAGGGAGATCATTCCACAGAACAGGGGCATGATAAGAGAAAGCTCTGTGACCCGCAGACTTCTTATTCACCCTAGGGACACAAAGTGGTCCTGCACCCTGAGAACGTAAAGCCCAGGCCGGTAAGGTTTAATAGGTCAGCTAGGTAGGGAGGTGCCAGTCCATGAATAATTTTATAGGTTAGTAGCAGAACCTTAAAATCTGATCTCAATGGGACAGGAAGCCAGTGAAGGGATGCCAAAATGGGTGTAATGTTTGTACTTTCTGCTTCATGTCAAAAGTCTGGCTGCAGCATTTTGAACCAATTGGAGACCCCTAATGCTAGACTGCGGTAAACCAGAAAATAGAACATTGCAGTAGTCCAATCTAGAAGAGATAAATGCATGGATCGGGGTCTCAGCATCAGCCATAGACAGGATGGGACGAATCTTCGCTAATTTCACAGGTGGAAGAAAGCAGTCCTAGTAATATTTCTAATGTGGAGGCCAAAGGACAATGAAGGGTCAAAAATTACCCCAAGGTTTCTCACTTTGTCAGTGTGATGTATGACACACGAGCCAAGGCTGAGCATTAACTGGTCAAATTGATGCTGATGTTTTACTGGACCAAGAACCATCATTTCAGTCTTATCAGAGTTTAAAAGTAGGATGTTTCTAGACATCCAACTTCTCACTGGTGCAAGGCAATCTTCTAAGGATTTTATGTGAACGAGATTACCAGCAGTTATCGGCATATTAACTGAGTATCATCTGCATAGCAGTGAAAGGTAATTCCAAAACGCTGCAATATGTGCTCAAGGGGTGCTATATAAAGAGAGAAAAGCAGGGGGCCTAAGACAGACCCCTGTGGAACCCCAAATTTCATGTCACTAAGGTTAGAGGTAGTGCTACTGTACAAAACACAGTGAGAACGACTGGTCAAGTATGACATCAGCCATGCAAGAGCACTCCCAGTAATCCCAAAATGATTTTCCAGTCTATCAAGTAGAATTATAGAATGCTGTATCAAATGCAGCACTGAGATCTAACAGCAACAGAACCGTAGTGGTGTCAAATCCACTGTAAGCAGAAGATCATTCACCACTTTAGTGAGAGCCATCTCTGTGGAATGATATTTTCTAAAAGCAGACTGCAGTGGCTCAAGGAGATTATTTCTCAGTAAGATAGTCTACGAGCTGCCGTGACACTACTTTTTCCAGAATTTTAGAGAAAAATGATAGATTTGATATTGGCCGATAGTTTGTCAATACACTAGGGTCAAGATTAGGTTTTTTAATTAATGGTTTAATCACTGCAGATTTGAAAAATTTAGGAACAGATCCAGAAGTTAAAGAAAGTTTAATAATTTCCAGCATAGTCGGACCAAGAGTGGGCCACAGGTCCTTAAACAGTTTTTTTGGTATAGGATCAAATAAACAGGTTGTGCTTTTTGTTGACATTACAAGTTTTGTCAGCATGCCTAGTGAGATACTATCAAATTCTGTAAATCTAGGTAATACCTCAGTAGTGGCGCCCACCTCAATAGCAGGGTGTGGCTGGGTTACGGCATGCTGGAGTATGTTTAACCTGATGTCTTCTATTTTCTTTCCAAACTAATCCAGGAAATTTGTGCTGTAAAAGGAGAGCGAACTACAGGTGGTTGTCCGTGCATAAGTGTTGCCACCATGTCGAACAAGAACTTTGAGTTATGCTTGTTTGTTGTGTGGGCCGCTGAAGAGGAGGTACTGCTGGCCCACCACCACTAGAGGGCGCCCTGCCTGGAGTGCGGGCTCCAGGCACCGGAGGGCGCTGCCGCCTTACAGGAGCAGCCAGGATGACAGCTGTCACCCATCACCGGAGACAGCTGATCCCAATCACTACGGAGGTATATCAGCAGGACGGCATCTCCACCTCATTTGCCGAGATATCGTTTCTACCAGAGAGGTAACGTATCAAAGCAAATAGAGTGCATCTTTTGGATTGAGCTAGTTTTTTTGGATTACTGTTCCAACGAGAGGTGGAGGTACCTTTCCTGCTGTTCGGAGTCCTGGGTGCATAGCGCCCCCATCTAACTGTTCTTTGCTCCTCGCCAGCAGTACCAGGTCCGACACGCGGAGGCAGTGGCCACCTGGGAGTTCGGGACTTGGCGGCTCCAGTATTCCCGGGGTCCTGTGGCGGAGGAAGCCGTGTGGTTCGGTCTTACCTTGGAGAGGCGTCTCCTATCTTCGAGCCTGCCCACACGACACTTTTGTGAATTGACTGTTGTCCATTGCTGTGATTGGTTGTATTCGTTGTGCACATTCACAACAGTAAAGCGTTGTTATTTTGACTTACTCCATTGTCCGTTCATTTGCGCCCCCTGTTGTGGGTCCGTGTTCCTACACTTTCCCAACAGGATATCTCGGCCAGCGTCATGGATCCCGAGGGGCGTCAACCGGCTGTTGAACGGCCAATGGAAGAACAGGACGCGCAGGCGTCCGCGGGAGGGGTAATCGGTGAGTTGCAGCGGATCCTCACCGCTTTCACGACTCGGTTGTATTTCATGACCGAGCAGAACGTCCTCCTGAACCGCAGGGTGGAGGCTCTCGCCGCGCAGGTGGAAGCGCGCCCTCCGGGCACCGCTGCGGCTCTCCGGGCACGCTGCGGCTCTCCCTCCCGTAGATCCTGTGCGTAACGTTGCGTTCCACTGGTTTGTTCACACGACCTCTCCCTCCTTCCCGGAAGCATACATAAGCCCTCCAGAGCCGTACGGAGGCTGTGTGGAGACGTGCGCGGATTTTTCTGATGCAGTGTTCGCTCGTCTTCGCACAGGTCCCGTTATGTACGCGACCGATGCTGTAAAGTAGCTTATGTCATAAAACCTGCTTCGCAGCAGTGAGGCACGCGCTTGGGCTACAGCGCTCTGGGGAGCAGAATTCACAGATCCTTCTGACATACGATGGGTTGTGGAGGGGGCTCAGAACCGTGTTCGATCACCCTAATAGAGGAGAACCGCTTCAACCGTGCTACTGTCAATGAGACAGGGGCGCCGGAGCGCAGCTGTTTATGCAGTCGACTTCCGCATCGTGCTGCGGAGATCCGGCTGGAATAACGCTGCCCTCCGCGCCGCCTTTGTAAACGGACTGTCTTTGGTTCTCAAGGAGCACCTGGTGGCTAAGGACGAACCGCGGGATTTAGACGGGCCTTATTGATCTTGTCATACGGTTTGGACAACCGGTTAGAAGAACGTCGGCGGGGAATGAGACGAAGGGCGTTGGCCAGGCACGCGCCGTCCCTCTCCCTTCCGGTCCGACCGCGCTCCGCCTTCCCCACGCTCCACGGCCCCTGCGATCCGTGGGGCCACAGCTCCCCCTACTGACGGAAGCTATGGACACGAGTAGGGCAAATTTAGGGCACCAGCTGCACAGAGGAGACGGGCCCATGGAGCTTGTTTTGTTTGTGGTGCACTAGAGCACCATGTGAGAGACTGCCCCGAGCGGTTACAACACCAACGCCGCCCCTAGAGACTGGGCTAGGGGTGGGCCGAGACATTCACGTGGGACACACCCACATTGCTACACGACTCCCAGTCACGATCCTGTATGAGGATTTAACCCTGAAGGCCCCAGCACTGGTGGACACGGGCTCTGAGGGGAATCTGTTGGACTGCAGATGGGCCAGGGAGATAGGGCTCCCTCTGGTGGCGCTTACCTCGCCTGTGCAGGTTCGAGCACTAGATGGCTCCCTGCTCCTCTGATCACACATAAGACACCACCTGTAACGCTGGTGGTGTCAGGAAACCACCGGGAGGTGATCGAGTTTTTTGTGACTCAGGCCACTTCCCGTGTGTTTTAGGCTTTCCCTGGATGTTGAAGCACAATCCCCGGATTGATTGGCCGTCCGGGGTAGTGGTTCAGTGGAGCGAGACCTGCCATCGGGTGTGTCTAGGTTCCTCGGTCCTCCCGGCTCCCAAGCTAAGGAGGAGGTCAGAGTCCCGCCCAATCTGGGGACGGTGCCGGTGGAGTACCACGACCTTGTCGACGTGTTCAGCAAGGATCTGGCGCTCACACTCCCCCCCCACCGTCCGTACGATGTGCCATCGATTTGGTTCCAGGCAGTGGGTTCCCGTCCAGTAGACTGTACAACCTCTCACGGCCTGAGCGCGAATCAATGGAGACCTACATCGGGACTCGTTAGCTGCCGGGTTGATCCGAAATTCCACCTCCCCGATGGGCGCAGGTTTCTTTTCGTGGGTAAAAAGATGGCGGACTTCGTCCATGCATCGATTATAGGGGGCTGAACGAAATCACGGTTCGCAACCGATACCCGTTACCCCTGTTGGATTCGGTGTTCATGCCCCTGCATGGAGCCAAGATTTTTACCAAGCTTGATCTTAGAAACGCGTATCATCTGGTTCGGATCCGGAAGGGAGACGAGTGGAAGACGGCATTCAACACCCTCTTAGGTCACTTTGAGTACCTGGTCATGCCGTTCGGCCTCACAAACGTCCCCGCGACGTTCCAAGCCTGGTTAACGACGTATTGCGGGACTTCCTGCACCGGTTCGTCTTCGTATATCTAGACGATATACTCATCTTTTCTCCGGATCCTGAGACTCATGTCCGGCATGTACGTCAGGTCCTGCAGCGGTTGTTAGAGAACGGCTGTTTGTGAAGGGCGAGAAGTGTGAGTTCCACCGCACTTCTTTGTCCTTCCTGGGGTTCATCATCTCCTCCAACTCCGTCGCTCCTGATCCGGCCAAGGTTGCGGCGGTGAGAGACTGGCCCCAACCAACAAGCCGTAGGAAGTTGCAACAGTTCCTAGGCTTTGCTAATTTCTACAGGAGGTTCATTAAGGGCTACAGTCAGGTAGTTAGCCCCCTGACAGCCCTGACCTCACCAAAAGTTCCCTTCACCTGGTCGGATCGGTGCGATGCCGCGTTTAAGGAGTTGAAACGGCGCTTCTCGTCTGCACCCGTTTCTGGTGCAGCCCGATCCTAGTCGCCAGTTAGTGGTTGAAGTGGACGCCTCGGACTCAGGATAGGAGCCGTGCTGTCCCAGAGCGGGAAGACCGATAAGGTCCTTCACCCGTGTGCCTATTTTTCCCGCAGGTTGACCCCAGCCGAACGGAACTATGACGTCGGCAATCGAGAGCTCCTTGCGGTGAAAGAGGCTCTTGAGGAGTGGAGACATCTGTTGGAGGGAACGTCCGTGCCATTCACGGTTTTCACTGACCACCGGAACCTGGAGTATATCAGGACCGCCAAGCGACTGAACCCCAGGCAAGCCCGCTGGTCACTGTTCTTCGGCCGTTTTGACTTCCGGATCACTACCGTCCCGGGACCAAAAACCAAAGACCGGATGCCTTGTCCCGGGTACACGAAGATGAGGTCAAAACGGAGCCGTCGGATCCCCCGGAACCCATCATCCCGGAGTCCGCTATCGTGGCCGCCCTCACCTGGGACGTGGAGGAAAACCGTCCGGGAGGCCCCTGACACGAGACCCGGACCCCGGAACCGGACCGAAGAACAAACTCTACGTCCCACCAGAAGCCAGGGCTGCAGTTCTGGACTTCTGTCACGGTTCTAAACTCTCCTGTCACCCTGGGGTGCGAAGAACCGTGGCAGTCGTCCAGCAGCGCTTCTGGTGGGCGTCCCTGGAGGCCGACGTCCGGGGTTACATCCAGGCCTGTACCACCTGTGCCAGGGGCAAGGCGGATCACCGTAAGACACCGGGATTGCTACAGCCGCTGCCCGTGCCTCATCGCCCCTGGTCCCACATCGGCCTGGATTTTGTCACGGGTCTCCCGCCGTCCAGGGAAACACCGTCGTCCTCACGATAGTGGACCGATTCTCCAAGGCGGCCCACATCGTGGCCCTCCCGAAGCTCCCAACGGCCCAGGAGACAGCGGACCTCCTAGTCCACCACGTCGTCCGTCTGCATGGGATACCATCAGACATCGTCTCCGATCGCGGTCCCCAGTTCTCCTCGCAGGTTTGGAGGAGCTTTTGCCGGGAACTGGGGGCCACGGTCAGTCTCTCATCCGGGTACCACCCCCAGACCAACGGACAAGCAGAACGGGCAAACCAGGAGATGGAGCAAACCTTGCGCTGTGTGACAGCCGCGCACCCGACGGCCTGGAGTACCCACCTGGCCTGGATCGAGTACGCGCACAACAGTCAAGTGTCGTCCGCCACCGGCCTCTCCCCCTTTGAGGTGTGTTTGGGGTATCAACCCCCGTTGTTTCCGGTGGTTGAGGGGGAGGTCGGTGTGCCCTCGGTCCAGGCCCACCTACGGAAGTGCCGTCGGGTGTGGCGTGCCGCCCGTTCTGCTTTGTTGAAGGCCCGGACGAGGGCGAAGAACCATGCAGACCGGCGGCGGGCCCCGGCTCCCACGTATCGTCCAGGGCAGGAGGTCTGGTTGTCCACCAAAGACATTCCCCTTCAAGTGGACTCCCCGAAACTGCAAGAACGATACATCGGCCCCTACAAAATACTCAAGGTCATCAATCCCGCCGCAGTGAGGCTCCGGCTTCCGGCCTCACTGCGGATTCACCCAGTATTCCATGTGTCAAGGATTAAACCCCATCACACCTCACCCCTCTGCACTCCGGGTCCGGCGCCACCTCCTGCCCGGATCATCGACGGAGAGCCGGCTTGGACCGTGCGCCGGCTCCTCGACGTCCGACGAATGGGCCGGGGTTTTCAGTATCTGGTGGACTGGGAGGGGTACGGCCCCGAAGAACGCTCCTGTGTGAAGAAGGGCTTCATCCTGGACCCGGCCCTCCTGGCCGACTTCTACCGTCGCCACCTTGACAAACCCGGTCGTGCGCCAGGAGGCGCCCGTTGAGGGGGGGGTCCTGTTGTGTGGGCCGCTGAAGAGGAGGTACTGCTGGCCCACCACCACTAGAGGGCGCCCTGCCTGGAGTGCGGGCTCCAGGCACCGGAGGGCGCTGCCGCCTTACAGGAGCAGCCAGGATGACAGCTGTCACCCATCACCGGAGACAGCTGATCCCAATCACTACGGAGGTATATCAGCAGGACGGCATCTCCACCTCATTTGCCGAGATATCGTTTCTACCAGAGAGGTAACGTATCAAAGCAAATAGAGTGCATCTTTTGGATTGAGCTAGTTTTTTTTGGATTACTGTTCCAACGAGAGGTGGAGGTACCTTTCCTGCTGTTCGGAGTCCTGGGTGCATACGCGCCCCCATCTAACTGTTCTTTGCTCCTCGCCAGCAGTACCAGGTCCGACACGCGGAGGCAGTGGCCACCTGGGAGTTCGGGACTTGGCGGCTCCAGTATTCCCGGGGTCCTGTGGCGGAGGAAGCCGTGTGGTTCCGGTCTTACCTGGGAGAGGCGTCTCCTATCTTCGAGCCTGCCCACATGACACTTTTGTGAATTGACTGTTGTCCATTGCTGTGATTGGTTGTATTCGTTGTGCACATTCACAACAGTAAAGCGTTGTTATTTTGACTTACTCCATTGTCCGTTCATTTGCGCCCCCTGTTGTGGGTCCGTGTTCCTACACTTTCCCAACATGTTTTTGCTGATCAAATCAGCAAAACCTCCGCTTTGGTCCACTTTGTAGCCAATAATGCATGCTTATAGTCTAAGATAGCATCACACCATGCAAGGTGAAATACTTCTAATTTTGAATGACACCATTTCCGTTCTAGACCTCTTGCTTTATGCTTGAGGTCACGCAGATAATCATTGAACCAAGGTGACTATGATTTGGGGGAGTGCGGTTTAAACACAGGTGGTGCAATCATGTCGAGTGTAGTTTTGAGCACTGAGTTTAAACTATCCACAAGTCTGTCTACTGACTGGGTATTTGTCAAATGTGAAGCTAAGACATCAGGCAGTCTAGCTTCGAGTTCAGTCTTAGTTGAGGAGTTGATGCATCGCCGTAATGATATATAAGGTTGTTGTTCCACTAAAAACGGCAGTGAAACTGTAAACTTAATAATCAGTGGTGAGCAGACACCACTGATGTAAGAGGCATGATGTCAATATTTGTGACAGCAATACCATGTGCGAGAACCAGATCCAGGGTATTTCCACTAATGTGCGTCGAATCCCAAATGCATTGCCGAAATCCTAATGCATCCATAATTTCCATAAATGATTTGCAGAGGGGATCAGAAGGCTTATTTATATGAATGTTAAAGTCACCAATGATCAGAATGTTATCTACACTAGTTGACAAGTTAGAGATGAATGCACCAAATTCATCTAAGAATTCAGAATATGGGCCAGGAGGCCTATATACAGTGACAAAGTAATACGACTGATTTCTATTCTTCTGACCTTGGCAATGTGTAATATCCTGAGCAGAGTGGAGAATCATTTTTTAGTCACTGACATTTAAAATGTTCTCTGTTACTTGTCATCAGAATGTCATAGCATCGCACTCAAGATAGTACAACACAAGTAAACAACAACAACAAAAACAGGTTATAAAGTATGTTTGTACCAGACCATGACTCAGCAAGGTGTAGCAAGGGTGCTCATTTTTTAGTCACTGACATTTCAAATGTTCTGTTACTTGTCATTAGAATGTCACAGCATCACATTCAAAATTGTACAACACAAGTAAAAAAACAACAACAAAAACAGGTTATAAAGTATGTTTGTACCAGACCATGACTCAGCAAAGTGTAGCAAGCGTGTTCATTTTTTTAGCCAAAGACATTTCAAATGTTCTCTGTTACTTGTCATCAGAATGTCACAGCATCGCACTCAAGATTGTACAACACAAGTAAACAACAACAACAAAAAAAAGGTTTTAAAGTATGTTTGTACCAGACCATGACTCATCAAGGTGTAGCAAGGGTGTTCATTTTTATCCACTGACATTTCAAATGTTCTCTGTTACTTGCACTGCATTCAAGATTGAGCAACACAAGTTAAAAAAAACAAACAGGTTATAAAGTATGTTTTGTCTGTGGTGTATCTTGTGGTAAAATATGAACCAAAATGCAGTAAATGGCATCTAAATATTCAGACACCCCCCCTAATCATTTGAAAAATCTGTGCCCCCTTTGAGAAAATTCTGGATCTGTGTATGTGTAAGGATTGTTTTTGGTCCTGTGTGCTTGTCCATGTGTGAGCAAAATAACTTGAGATGTTTTGAACCAATTTGGGCCAAACTTGGTGTTATGATTGAGGGTCAGCTAAGCAGAATTTGTTCTGATTTTGAGAAAAATCTGTTTAAATTTAAGGTCAAAAGCCAAGGTCAAATTTTAGAACAAGTGGGACATATTCCAGGAGACTGTCACATCCGTTATCCCTTTCAATGCTACTGCTGTAATCTAACCATCCCAGAAACATCTTATTCTTAATAGGGTGAAGAAATAATGGACAAACCATAATTCTCTGGTATGGCTAGATCCCAGCAGGGTCACTAAAAGTGGTAACAGGTGTGACAGTCTCATGGAATTGCCCACATTTAGAATGCATGCTCCAAAGAACATCTTAAAGATACTTCCCATCATTAAATGCCAATATGAATCCATAGATCGCATAGTTGGTCACATGGCCTTTGACCTTGGGTGACCTTGAAAGCTAAAACTCAAGGTGGTGACTGTTTAACTCAAACATTGTGGAGCCAACATGGATTCGACGTGGTTGGTGGGTTGTGTGCTGTGTTGCCAAAGTAACTTTGAAAAGTTACTATATTAGTTACTTTTTTAACTGTAACTGTATAAAGCAACTGTAAAATGGAACAGTATAAGGTAAACAGCAAAGTAACTTTACAAAGTTACTTTGGCAACACTGGTTGCATGTCATTTTAAGATGAAGTGGGTTTCAATTTAGACCGAGTGGATCAAATGTCAAGACCCACGCAGAGCCGTATGTTATGGCATCACTGAATCTTGAAGACTTAATTTGCATGACTCTGTGCCGACCGTAAGTCGCGGGTTGTTACACTCTCCGAGCGCGCCTTCGTGTTTATTCACTGAAATCACATTTGGCCACTTGGTGTTGTATGGCTGGGGTGCCTGGCTGCCTTTTTGTTTCTGTCTTTTGTTTTTCCTTCCAGGTGGCTTGCATTGGGACTGAGTGGCTGTGTTGCGGAGGTTATCAGGACCTCACCCTGATCACCTGCGGCTCGTCAGGACTCACAGCTGAGGTGCATCTATATGGATTGGAACATGGTGGCATTTAAGACTGGAGTATACAGTGTTTATTTGCCAGAGACTCGACCTTGTGACCAGACGGGTGAGATCGTCGTCTCGGGAGCCATCTCATCATCAGTGGATGCAGAGAACATCCAGGGTTTGATGCACGGTCTGTGAAAGAGGAGGGGGTGAGGTCTCACGCTCGTCAGCACACTTCCTGAGGTACGTTAGATTTTGTGACTAACATTTATACAGTCAGTAAATGTGGTGTCCCTCACACCTTTATTATATTGAGCTGTATGTTAGTCATGTATCGGCTTCCACTGCAGTGGAGTTTTGTGAACTGGATGTTCCATGCCTGCAGGTTGGGAAGCTGATTAGTAATCAAGCCAGGAAGTGTTTGCTGTTTGTACACCTTTAAGTGTTCTCTCTGTGTGTAGAGTGAGGACTCACATAATGGTTCCTTCTTTCACAGACTCGGTTTGTTGCGGCCACCTGGGGGGTGTCGGCGGGGTCCTTGAGTCCGAACAGCTTCTGGCTCTGGACCGTTAGCGCTGCTGGGAGCGCACCACGCCAGACCGCACCTTCTGTTATTTTGTATCACTGTTATGTATTAAATTCAGTTATCCTTTGTACCGTGCTCTGCTTATTTCATACTGGGTCCTTCAACGCTGGTCGGTTCTCCGAGCTGCGTCCGACACATAACACTTGGCCCCACATCTGTTTCCCCATCTAATCTTTGGAGATGTTAAGATAAATCTCATTTTCACTCCGGAGCATTCCTCACTGCTTCAAACCAAACCAACTGGTGTCAATCACAGACACCATTTTCTGCTGGGTGAGCATCAGGTGGCAATTCCAGCTGGGAATTGAATCAGCGAACATCTGCACAGAAGGTCAACGTTCTAATCACTGATCTACAGTGACATCATTTGGGAGAGTAAAAAATAAACTAATGAGATAAATAAATAGATAGATAAATACACAAACATCTGAGACTGAAAATATCAGCTTTTGATATATTTAAAAAAATCCAAGAATTCTAATGTGGTATTTCTTAAGGTTAAATATGACAAATATTTGCAATTATATTTCAGATGCAATTATATTTCAGCTTAGATTTCGTGGCGGCTCCCTGTACCTTAAAGGCTCAGTGTCTTTTAAGATCATCTTTTAAGATGAAAATCTCAAAGGATGCTGTGACGTTAACTGTAGCACCTTTGCAGTCAACCAATCGTAGTACATCAGTACATGTGAGTCAGCGAGCGCAGAGCAAACAGTAAGGGTTTTAGCTCGATAGTGGAGCAACAGGTTAATAAAAAACTAATTTCTAGAGCCGCCTTATTTCTTGCTCCACTTTCACTACTGGTGTAGATCCAACGGTACCGTCCTGTTCACACCACGTGCACATGTCGGTGACAATTATACTCAATTTATGAGATGACATTGATGTCAATTTATGCAATAAGTGTTATCACAGAGAAAAAAAAAATCAAAATTCCTTTAAAAATGAGAATACATAAATGCACTGAATAAAAACCAGGCATACGTACTTTAAAAACAAAAAAAACTGATGTGGAGAAACTCTGCAGTGATGTTCGGAAGCAAGCATCACATGAAGCAAGTGAGAACTCTGTCCTCTAATAGGGTGATATTTTCCAAAGGCATTCATTTTATATCTTGACTCCAGAGTTGTTATCGGGTGACAAAAACAGTGTTTTCAGATTTAGAAGATTAGATTTAGATTTAGTTTATTTCTCGCTAGCTTTTACATAACATATGACAACCATGCATATAAACACAAAGAACAAACGACAACAAAAATCCTGTCATAAATCCCACATATAATTGACAATCTAATCGTCACAGAGCAACATGCCTGCTGTCAGTGTGTATAAATACTGACGTGCATATGGTCCACAAACGCACACAAACATACATCTACATACATATGTGTCCGATGTGGCCATGAAGACCGGGGACCTTTCGAGAACGCCTGTCTGTGACATGACACTGACAAAGAGGCCTGACCCGCAGGATGGCTGGTTAAAGGTGACAGTTGCCGCCTGTAAGCGGGGTTAAAGAGCACACAACCTTGGTTGCCATGACAGCTTGTGACAGCTGTTTGTTGGGACGTTTGTCACAGCTCACGTAGTTCTGCTATCCTGTCCTTCACTGCACGACCGGCGATGGTGACTCCAAGGTATCCTTCACCACACGTTTCGTGCTGTCCAACATTTTGAAAAGACTGGTAACGTGTCCTGGCTTTCACCTCCTGGGGATGGAGGTGATTATGGGATGGATTGCGTTTGTGTGTTTGTGTCTTTGTTCCCTCATGTGCAATGTGTATGAATTTTAACGGCATTTTAACGCCAGACCTTTAAGGGCACTGCGGGACAAAACTGTTCTATACCTCAAACACAGGAGAAGAAGTTTCCCTTACTTTTCTGGTTAGCAAATGGCTCACCATTTTTGTGGTCAATGGACAAAATTCACACTGTTCTCAAACTTTAATACGAATAAGCACGGCCGTGACTGAGTGAGGCTTTAGTTCAGGAATTAAGTTTGATCAGTGAATTTTAACAAGTAGGCCAGTGTATTTACTAATTTAGCAAGTGCCACAGTATAATCCAAATCCTGATGGCATTTCACATTCAACTGTTAGATCAACTTTTCCAAGTGGGATTGATTGGAAGCCTATGCGTTTCAGTATGTAGTCAATCTGAGATTTTTAAAACATGAAAACTGGTAGAGTGGTAGGAATTACAACAAATTGTGATATTTACGAAAGACTTTCAATTCAGTTTATTTATACAGTGCCAACTCGCAACAAAGGTCACCCTAAGGTGCCACACTTGAGCCATGTTTAAATCTTGCCTACCCCCGGAGCAAACACATTGGTGACAGCGGGAAGAAGAAACTCCCTCAGATGTATTTTTGACTATCGGAAGAAACCTCAAGCAGACCAGAGTCAGGGGGGCGGCCATCTGCTTTGGTCAAATGAACAAAAAGAAACAACAGAAAGTTGCAGTTGCATCAATGCCAGATTTTGCCAGACTGATATTATTGCACTGCAAAGTTCTAACTCTAACCCAAATGTCTGCTTTGGAAAGGTCAAGCTCATTGGAGTCAATGTAGATTTTTTTTTCTCAACTCTTCACTTCGATGCCCACCCAAATTGGCACACATATGGAGGTTGGTTCTGAATTATTCAACAAAAAACAAATTTGCTAAAGTTCAACCATTGTGGAAACTGTCATGTCTATTTGTCAGTTTATGGACCTGCTCCTCCTAGGTTGTTTTACTGATTTCTCTCAGACTTGGTGTGCCAATGAAGGTTGACGATAGAATTGCCCTTTAACACTTAATTTTGGCAAAGGTCTAGGAATTAGACTTTCAACCCAATATGGAGCAAAAGTATAGCCCACACTTATGGAGTTACTCCACAGAGCGCCCTTCCTTCCTGTTTAATCTTGAATAGCAACTTGGACATGTTTTGATGTATCATAGTAACTTCTTGATCCATCTTTGTCAATCTTGAACAAACTTGGCATACGTAGGAGTTAGCACCAGATTTAAAATCGGAAACATTTCACCCTGTTCTCAAAATCGTTGATAGCACACGGTAGCTTCTCACTCTTGTCGCAGTTTTTGTTCAAAGTTAAACAGTTTGATCAAGTCTGGCAAAGGGCGCAAATGTAGATGAGGCAAGCATGCAGCTGCTAGTACGCGGGGGGGGGGGGGGGGGGGGTGTCAAGCCATTTCATCCCGTTTTGGGACTCTTTTGGATCGTGGGCAATCGTAGTTGAATGGTATCCCGTGGAATAGCCCTGTTAGATGTTTTCCAGAATTGCTGTAGCCATCTTTTGGGTGAAAATCAACATCACTGGTGTCAAATGTGAAAATTGCTGCAGCCCTTGCTGCCTTCATGCCCACAGGTACAATTACCTAGATTGCATAAATCGGTATCAAACATTTAATGGGTTGCCCTCTGAGTGCCCGATCCACTATTACTGCTGTATTAAACATTTGCACAGTGTATATTTGACACAAGCGCTTGGAAAACACATAATACATCTGTTAATCTGAGGAAATATTTGTAAAGATTCATCAACTGTAAGAAAATTGTATTTTCCTCCTACATTGGGTTCAGGAGTTTAAATTAACATTTTGCTTATTAGTAATAAAGACACCTCAGAGTCGAGCTTTTTCCCCCCACTATCATTAGTTGAAACAGATGTCGTATTGGTGGCAGTGATGACGCAGAAATTTAATAAACCCGACCCCAGAAGACACCAAACATGTGTTAGTCCTTACAGGAACAACTCACAAAAGCTAATGAAAAGTTTTAATTATTTTCATGATCGGCTGACCCCGCGTCAGATGGATCTTCATTAAAGTTTGGCTCAGCGCTCTACGTGCAACAGCTAAGCCCCTGCAGTTCAAGGTTAGTCGTCTCTCGCAACAGCTCCAAATGAGATCGTGCATTGAGCTTGAAATTCCACCAGACTACCCACGCAGCGCAGTGTTGTGTAGCCGACACATCTGAAAACTTCAGAAGTACAACACGCCGATTAGAACGAAATCCTGCCCTGCTCTGATACGCGCGCTGCTTCTGGTGGAAGTGCTCAAGATCTGCAGTTGTTTTGAATTCATCAGAGCCTTTACCACTCCGGAATCACATCACTCGACTCTGGAACATTTAGTTGATTATCTGATATGAATGAGGTTTAGCTGTTTGACAGACCTGGAGCAGTACAGCTGTCATTCTTGCAGAATTGCTAAGAAAATGTTCGAAACACAACAGGAGTCCTGGAGATCACTGGTTGTTTTTTTGTTTTTCTCCTCAAACTATAAGTCATAATTGTCAGGTTATTATAAAAACTAAGGTCTCTAATTCCGTGTTCTTCTGAAGAGGCCCTGAAGGCTTTTGAATATTATTTTCCGTCTCAGTGGATGCTTTTGTAAAACAAAGCTGCAATGCCAACATCACTGGAGATGTGGTAGAAAACATGCCTCTTTCCTGCACATCATCCTCCTTCTAAATGTTGATATTTTTGATTATAAACCCCGATTAACACTGACTTTGATATACAGCCCATCACCAAACGTACCATGCCAATCTGAGGGCTCTGTCACACCTTGACGATTTATCCAGTGTATGCCAATGTATAAAAAAGTTGGTGAATATCCTGGGCACGTTGAATACGTTAAGCAGCTGTTATACCGTGATGATTTAGCCAGAGTATGGTGACACCCCTGTTTTCACTGAGCAGTCCAGGTTAGTACCGCACTGTATGGTACGGGTCGGAACGGTTAAGTCTGGCTTGGTTTGTGTTTCCACCGCCGGCAGAACCTTTTTGTTTGACAGGTAGTGCACATCAATACTGACAAGCACATCATCAAGCATGTGTACACTGTTGCACGGCCTCTCCTCTCCACACGGAGGCCAAAGAGAGTATTTAAAAAAAAATTAAAAATTTTAATTTGATTTTATTTTATTTTGTCTCGGTAGATCGTGGGATTTATTTTCATTGTGTGCAGAATGTTGAAGAATCGACTGATGTCTGTGGTAAAACGCTGACATGAACGAATGAGGCACTGTGCCTCTTTCAACTTTTAAAATAAGTTATTGTCTTGTTGTGGCACAAAGAGCCGGTGTTCTCTGGTTCAGGCTGAGAAACGCACAAAACACAGAGGGACTTCTTTTAAAACACTACGTGTCTTCAGCCAGGACAAGGAACTAAAGTATTTTCAGATGTCATTTTCCAAAATCAAGACGCTTTATGTGGATATGTTTTCATTAGGCTGTGTTGATGAATCCAACTGAAACATACAAGTAAGATTAAGATTTTATATTTACTCAGTCTGTGAATGGTTTTAATATTTGTAACAGTCTAAACTGTTCGCATGAGGACCGCAGCTTTCAGTTGTTCAACCAATCAATGGACAGCATCAATTTCAAATTATGAGTAACATGTCTCAACAATCCCATAACTTACCTACAACTAATGGCCCGTGCATGCGGGACATATAAGCCATACACTGGCATGTGTCGAAAATATTGTGCATGCCCAAAATCTTTCTATGTACTCACTGTATTATGATGTATATGAGCGTGCTTCAATGTGCTCTGCGTATGCCAGCGTTTTTAATATGGTCGGCAAACACTGGCTAAATCGCCAAGGTATGACGGGGTGTAACAATGTGAGGTATAAACAGATATATGCTCCACTACACAAAGCCGATAATTCCTGGAAAGCCTTCACAGTGATAAACATTCACAACTTGGCATGGACCTGAGTCCAGGGGTATGTTCTTGAAGCTTTTTTCACATTTCTCAATACTGTTAGAAAACTCTTTCAGCATTTGGCCAATTTCGGGGAAATTGGCCAATTTCCCCTCTGTATGCACCACTCTGCATTTAATCATTAGTGATTGATCTCTGCTCCCCTCCACAGCATGTCTTTTTCCTGGTTCTCTCCCTCAGCCCCAACCAGTCCCAGCAGAAGACTGCCCCTCCCTGAGCCTGGTTCTGCTGGAGGTTTCTTCCTGTTAAAAGGGAGTTTTTCCTTCCCACTGTCGCCAAGTGCTTGCTCACAGGGGGTCGTTTTGACCGTTGGGGTTTTTACGTAATTATTGTATGGCCTTGCCTTACAATATAAAGCGCCTTGGGGCAACTGTTTGTTGTGATTTGGCGCTATATAAATAAAATTGATTGATTGATTGATTGATAATGCATAGATCTCATTTAAAAAAAAAATATCAGTTGAAGGACTGGACTAAGAGTTGAGATTAATATGGTTGAAGCAGTGCTGCACATTGGCTAAGCAATAGACTGTGTTTAAGATCGATTAGCTTTAGCAGAGGTTTGGCTCGCCAAGTGCCTTCCTAGTTTGGAGTGTAACTACTGTAGACTGTGTATATACTGTATACCAGACAAATCTCAAATGGAGTGGCTCTAAATGTTATCGTGGCAATGTCTGACTCTGCCAACTTCCGGCCAACCCATAAATGAGTAAAGTCCCTCTCACAGAGAAGGCATGTGCATGGTGCTTATGGGTGGATGTAGCACTTGCCACCCAACTCGCAAATCACAAACAAGTCACACAATGCCATATGGTTGCATGCTGGCACTTGCCAGAGTGTGGTGAGTTTTTTTGGTCATCTTCAAAACACTTCTCACACAATTTCATTCATCACCCGGTCACTCCTAACACGCCACACACCATGCACATACCACCTCTATGAGAGGCTGAACAGCACCAAGATGTTCTAAAACTCCAAATCCATGATAAAAAAACCCCCACAAAGTTGAAAAGCACTTGCCAGGACGAGCAGATCACACCCATGTTTTACACACTGGCAGTCGCTGGTACTGCCGACAAGTATAGCACGCCATTAGTTGCTACACACACGCCGTATGTGTGAAGAAGGGCTGCTTTAGGAGGTGGAGTGTGGGCAAAAGCAGTTTGATCTTCTGCGTAGAATGAATGAGGATAAAACAACTCCTTCCCCCAACCTTCCCATCTTGATGTGAACAGGTGAAAGCTAACAGGCTAACGATGATTTGGGTGTTTGATTAAAAGCATGTTTTTGCGACCTAAGTGGAGCTTTTCTTAATAGGTGGCCTGGGGGGAGGTATTAAATAATATAAACAGTACCACCACAGTAGTCACAGAATAACAGCAGGCAAAACTTCACGAAAGTCTCGATTTCATGCTAACCCGTGCTACTGCTGCTAATACATATATATATATATAAATTAAATATACAAAATTTTTACTCGACAGAAATACTGTGGCAAATAATAATGCAGTTAACTGCACACTAAGCCATATTATCTCAGATATTTGCAATAAAATGTTTTAAAAAGATAAACATAGGTGAGTGAGCAGCAGCTAACAGCCTCTGCTAACAGCCTGTGCTAATAGCGCCCTGGCCTCCCTGGCATTATGGCTTGAAATAGCTTCTTTTTTTTAAAACATACTGAATGTGTTTTGTAATAATGGAAAAGTCCATGTATCTTTGGCGATATGTACATTACTTTAAATCAGTAATTTTGCCCAAAATCAGCTGTCGTTTTTACATAAAAGGCCATTTGAATCACAGAGTAGCCAGGAACATAAAGACGAGGAAACGCTGAGAGCTGTTAAGAGCACGATGAGTGCATCTACCTCACACTCAATAGTGGGTGATATGCTTTAAAGCTATTATCTTCATTACTTACAGAGCAAATAACAGAGAATAACCAGCAAGTGAAGAAATTATTCCCAACTATCAAATACATATTTAATGAGCAAGGTCACTTTAGTGCTACCGCCACAGAGACGACATTAAATTTAGATTTGGGTTGCGAGACAGGACACGCAAGAACTGAGGTAAAATTAAGGCTTACTGGTTTTGCTGAAATATACATACCTGTGGTGTTGCTCTGGGAAGTACTGAGATATTAATAATTCATCAATGTTTACAAATGGGGTGCAGAGAAAGGGGCCATGAAACTAATGAAAAACAAAGAACACGAGCAGGCTGGCAAACACTGAAGAAGATCACTGAAGAAAAAGCTTCAATTGCAAACATTGTGTTGGTAGTTGCTATGCGTTTTTGCAGAAAATGTACAACCCCAATTCCAGTGAAGTTGGGACGTTGTGTAAAATGTAAATAAAAACAGAATACAATGATTTGCAAATCCTCTTCAACCTATATTCAATTGAATACACCACAAAGACAAGATATTTAATGTTCAAACTGATAAACTTTGTTTTTGTGCAAATACTTGCTCATTTTGAAATGGATGCCTGTTTCAAAAAAGCTGGGACAGTGGTATGTTTACCACTGTGTTACATCACCTTTCCTTCTAACAACACTCAATAAGTGTTTGGGAACCGAGGACACTAATTGTTGAAGCTTTGTAGGTGGAAATCTTTCCCATTTTTGCTTGATGTACGACTATAGTTGTTTAACAGTCTCCGTTGTCGTATTTTGTGCTTCATAATGCACCACACATTTTCAATGGGCGACAGGTCTAGACTGCAGGCAGACCAGTCTAGTACCCGCACTCTTTTACTACAAAGCCACGCTGTTGTAACATGTGCAGAATGTGGCTTGGCATTGTCTTGCTGAAATAAGCAGGGACGTCCCTGAAAAAGACATTGTTTGGATGGCAGCATGTGTTGCTCCAAAACCTGGATGTACCTTTCAGCATTGATGGTGCCAACACAGATGTGTAAGTTGCCATGGGCACCAACACACTCTCATACCAACACAGATGCTGGCTTTTGAACTTTACGCTGGTAACAATCTGGATGGTCTTTTTCCTCTTTTGTCCAGAGGACGCGACGTCCATGATTACCAAAAACAATTTGAAATGTGGACTCATCAGACCACAGCACACTTTTCCACTTTGCGCCTGTCCATTTAAAATGAGCTCGGGCCCAGAAAAGGCGGCGGCGTTTCTGGATGTTGTTGATGTATGACTTTCACTTTGCATGGTAGAGTTTTAACTTGCACTTGTAGATGTAGTGATGAACTGTGTTAACTGACAATGGTTTTCTGATGTGTTCCTGAGCTCACACGTTAAGATCCTTTACACAATGCAGTGCCACCTGAGGGATCGAAGGTCACAGGCATTCAATATTGGTTTTTGGCCTTGGCAATTACATGTAGAAAGTTCTCCAGATTCTCTTCCATTAAGGTGTTCTTGGAGCATTCATCAACTTTCCCAGTCTTTTGTTGCCCCGTCCCAACTTTTTTGAAATGTGTTGTAAATGTGTTGCAAATGTGTTGCAAAATGAGCAAATATTTGCACAAAAACAAAGTTTATCAGTTTGAACATTAAATATCTTATCTTTGTGGTGTATTCAATTGAATATAGGTTGAAGAGGATTTGCAAATCATTGTATTAAGTTTTTATTTACATTTTACACAACATCCCAACTTCATTGGAATTGGGATTGTAATATGCAATTAGGAAAACGCGGTTGTTTCCACCACACAATGCAACGTTTTAGCAATATACAGCTAGGTGCATATGCACTTGGAAATTTTTTAATGTAACTGTCTCACAGTGTCGGAATTTCTGAGGGCTGATGTGTACTCTGCATGCTGTACACACCCAGATGTAAATGTACAAGTGTACATTTGTCTATAATGGTGTTTTTGGCTAGCTATGACTTTATAATATGACTTCTGGGTGACCTCTGTATAAAGTCATTTATATCAATCAATCACAAATATTTTTCCTGATCAATATATCTTATTAGATCATCCAACTAGGTTTCATGGATGTTGAGGCATACAAAAAAGACTGCATGGCTGTGAAATGAAAATTGTAAAATCAGAGGAAAATTCGCAGGGGGTCTGGGGGGCGCAGCTCCCCAGGAGCTGGGGTCTAGGGCCTTGTGGTGCCCCAGAAAACAAATTAAATTTTCATCTACTGATACTTTTTCAACATCTCCTGGAAGAACAAATCTCAAAATTAGCCCGTATTTAAATGATCCTAGATTCAACCTTTCATTTGAACCATCAATGATCATGTTGAAATAACAGAATATGATGCGGAAGTAGGACCTGGAATGATTTTCCTTTTAATTGTAAACCAAATTATGCATTAACTCAGAACAATTAAGCTACATGAAATTTATGAAGACAGAAAAGACTGTTAAAGTATTTGAAAACCACAGCTAAAGCTTGTAGAATATTTTAAAAATCAGGGTAAAATATCAATAACATACCTTATAGTAAAAAGCCACACATTCTTGTGTAAATTCCTGTAAATCCACTCAAAGCCAGTGTCTTTTTTCCCATGAAAAAGTCTACATTAATAAAAACTAATTTACATTTTGTGTAAATTCATGTAGCCTAATTTCATTCAAAGCCACAATATTTTTTTTCAATCAAAGAAAGTCTAGATTAATGAAAGAAAAAAAGGCACATAATCTTTTCTGAAATTCTGTTTGAACAACACAATGTTTATTTTCCAGAGAGAGAAAAAAAAGTCTTACCAGTTCGCTTTTCCCGTTTAGCTTTCAGATGTGTTGATGAAGCCAGCAAACATTCCACGGATTCTTGTCCTTATCAGACTTTTTCAAACCGTCTTTCTCGCCATCTAGGCTCTGTCTGATGTCGCTCCGTGACACAGACATGCTGCAAAATTCTTCTTTTAAAAACTTGAAAGTTCTAAAAGTTTGCGATGTCCACATGTTACGTTTAGCTAAGCTTCGCACAGGAGTCACACAGTGTCACCGCAGCAACCAACCAGTCCCGCTTTATGACAACTGTCGTAACAGCCAGGCTTTGAGTGGCATTTTTCCTCCGCGAATCTCCGCGGATACGAGGAAACTGATTTGTATCTGTAACACATAGATCAGTGTCCACGGACTTATAAAACTTGCATGATTGTAGTGTGGGCCGCTGAAGAGGAGGTACTGCTGGCCCACCACCACCAGATGGCGCCCTGCTTGAAGTGCGGGCTTCAAGCACAAGAGGGCGTCATAGCAACCGGGAGTGACAGCTGTTACTCGTCATCAGCATCAGCTGTCACTCATCCACATCATCACCACCACCTTAAAGGCCGGACTGCAACTCCACCTCCCCGGCGAGAAATCAACTACCAATCAGGTAATATTCTCTGCTGTATTTAACACTGACTAATACCTTTACCACTGTCTGACCTTTGCAGCCGTTTTCCTGTGGTGTTACCTTATCTGTGGGATTGGCGTTTGGTGTGATCAGCAACGGCTTCGCTTCACACCCCAACCAGATAAGTGGTTAGACAGGAGCTGCACGAGTGTGTGATTGGAGGTGCAGGTTCTCCCTCCTTACTGAATACAGACTGTGGGATTACTGAGTGTGCGACCTCACACTCATCAGAACTGTCTCTGTTCTCTGCCAGCAGTACCGGGTCTGACTGCTGAAGACAGCGGCCACCTGGGGCGCAGGGCTTGGCGGCTCCGGTGTTCTTCAGCTCCGTTGGCAGTGGAAGCTGTGTGGATCTGGCTCTTCTCTCGCCAGGCGTCTTCTATCGTCGAGCCTGCCCACACCTCACCTGGTGTATGATTGACAGTCACTATATTGTTATTGTCTGTACGTCGTTGTGTGATTCACAACATTAAATTGTTACTTTTGGCTTATCCATTGTCCGTTCATTTACGCCCCCTGTTGTGGGTCCGTGTCACGACCCTTTCACAACAATGATGTCGTTAAAAAAAAAGAACGCTTTGCGATAAGCATTTTAAAAACTCAGTAACGATCACGATTAAAGAGTACAACACTAACACCCCCCACCCTGCCCATGATGAAATGATTTTCACAGCCCTGGATTGGTAATTAGTTTACAATAAGACCGAAATCATTAAATTTGGATGTAGTGCTACTTACAATGTACATGGTTACACTGGCGTAGGTTATGTGACAGTAGCTAATATGAGTAGCTAATAGTACCCTTGGACATGAAGACAGTCAGGGCTACAACATTGTCACATTTGACCCCACTGACCTTGAGCTTCACCAAACCAACGGCCTCTGGCTGACCTTGCTAGGGCAATTCTCAAATGATCTAAAGTATGTTCCACATTTGGTACAAACCTGGTTGAAAATCAAATTCCTAGATCTCTAAGGGCAGTTTTGGAGCAACATTCATTGACACAAAGTTTGACAGAAACAAAAGGACCGAGGAGGAGTAGCCCAACAACCAGGCAGACTTGACTTTGGCCTTAATGGTTGACTTTTGGCAAATTTGACCTTGTTGGATACTCCAGAACAAACCTCCACATGCATTTCAAGTCTGGTTCAAATCACAACTTGTGTTTGTATGTTTGCACCAAAGCCTTGGGAGTTATTATCTGATTGGCGCTGTATGAATGAATTAAATTCATCCAGGTTTTTACAATAATTTAATTGCAGAGTCATCAACAGAAATCTATTACTTTGTTGCCATTTTGCGAAGATTTTAAAATCAGATTTGCAGTTAGATAATTAGTTAAGTGCTTTAAAGCTACAGTGTGAAGGATTTAGTGTCATCTAGTGGTGAGGTTGCAAATTGCACTATGCAGGTTACCAGTCACAATTTTGCTTCCCTTCTCGATTTCACTCCTTTGGCAATGCAGATTCACATGCCTTTGCCAATGTATGCTCCTCCATTTCACAAAAATTATTTTTACAAAAATGGTTCTGAAACTTGTTAGCCTGCACTGGCAACCAGTAGACGGTGTATAGGGAACTGACTACTAAGTCTTTTTTTTTTACTTTAGTTTTCCCGCTGTGCTGCAAAAATTCAGAATTCAGTAATTATGTCCTTTTTTAGCTACCATACCAACCATGGCGGTGCAACATGGCAGCCACCATGAGGGGGCCTGCTCTCATATTGATATGAAGGTCTCATTTTAAGCTTGTAAAAACAGACAGATTCATTGTTATACACAAATGAACAGATGGCTATGATTGCTATGTTCCATTTATGCTACTAAACACCCTTAAATTCTACCCACTAACTTTAATCAGTTTTTATTTTTATTTTTCGTAGATTAGTAATGTTTAGACCTTTCACACTTGATTTTCCATTGATACACTGATAAAAAAAAAAATCAAAATTCTAGACTACTTAAACCATTTACACAGTACTGTAAATGGATCTGTATTCACTTCAAAACTTAACCTAACTCAGATTAGATACTAATCAATAGGAATACTGTTACTTAACATTGTTTTCCAAATATATCAGTATAATAACTAATCTGGTTACAGTTGGAACAGTGTGTCTGTTTTGTACAGTTTGCAGTCCATCAAAATGAAATGGTTCATTCATTTCCATAAAATGTCACAACATATTATGGTTCCATATTAATGTGCATCTAACTGGTACCACATTTCTGATACCACACACAGTCTTGTCTTGGCAGTGCCCATATCCATCTGCCTTTTTTTCAAGACTATCTTTAAAAAGATGGCATAAAAATTGTATCCCGAGGGCTCCAGAGTATGACTCTTTGCCAGTTTCTCTTGGCAGTGAGACAGAGAGGTGCAGTCCAACGACTACCTAATTGTGTCTTTATTTACTGTATCTTCTTCACTGACATGATGGCTGAAGCTACAATAAATGAATAAACAAATAAATAAATACTTTGTTTCTTCATGCAGATCGCTTGAGATTCGACATTGTAAAATTGTGTTCGAACTTGGCTTTAAAAACTAGCATTTTGATTTTTCTTCCTTAGGTATTCACAACACTTCCTCTCTATGCCCGACAAACATATTTGACTTGGAAATGACTCAAAGTAGTGTGGAATGCAGCACTCGCCTCCAGATGAAGCTCTTGCACATGCAAATAGATGAAATAGTAATGGAAATCAGCAAAACGCAGAGGAAATAAAGTTGAGAGGCCTGATTTAGCTCGATCACGCTGCGAAAACAAAGATTAGAAAGTCATTCTTGAAGTATTTCTGCAAAGGATGCTGTGTGTGTGTTTGCTTGCCTGCTTGGTAGCAGAAATGCACAAAAACTGAAATGGTTTTCATGAAGGTTGGCACAAAGCTCAAACCCGACGTGAGAAGAGAGAAAATGCTTCACTCTAGATTGTGTATATTCACAGTTTTAGAGTATTCCAGAATGCTTTGCAATCCTTTGCAGGGAAACTTGATAATGGCTCAGCTTAATGCTAACTTTAACATTGAAAATGCCATAGACATGCTAACGCATTAGCATCATTCCTGTTGTTAAGTTATAAAATACATCTATCAACTGTTCCAGAAGACCATAACAGGTCGGTTTAATATAAAAAAGGTAAATATTACTCAGACATATGCTCTTTAGGGTTTTAGCAGGGAAAAATTAAGATAAAGTGAAATAAAACAAAGAACCAATGAAGCAGCAGATTGAAGATCGAAGCACTGCTTCATTGGTTCAAGGTTCAAAGCAAAGCAAAGCTGCAGAAACAGTTAATTATACAGACCCGTTGCAGGGTCTGTAATCAATGTAGAGAAATGATCATTTTCCTGACAAACACCCCCAAAAACAACGTCCACTCTGAAGGACCGATAAGGGAATCGTTAAGCAAAAAGGCTATTGATGTCGATGGATCGAATCATTTCTTAAGGATACGTGAAAAGAACCGGTTCCCGACACGCAACCCTAACAACAACATGCTTTTTTTAACATTAAACACTTACGATCATCTTAGTTAAACACCTAAATGCATATTTTGGTTGAACTCACCGCCATAACGACGCAAAGTTGCAAACAAGTTGCTTGTTGTTTGTTCACTCCACTACCGCAAACGCTTGTTTACACTGACAACAGAACGTGATTACGCGCGAGATTTGACACTGTAAAGGTGTCTATTCTGGTCGAACCATCCGTGCTGTCACTCATGGGAGCTGGTTTGAAGTTCATATGAGGTTGTTTCAAAGGTTGCTATCTCATGCTAACAAGCTAATCTTAGCCCAGTGTTTTATTAACGCATATTTTTGTGGACTGGACTGTGGACTATCGGTCTTCAAAACAGTTGCCTTAGGTGCAGGTATAAAACATGAACACCATTCTATCTCAGTAACCATGGCGACAGCCTCACCAAGCTCTCAATGCTTGCTAGTTAGTGCTAAGGATGCTAACATACAAATTCCATCCATCCATCCATTTTCTTCCGCTTTATTTGGAGTCGGGTCGTGGGGGCAGCAGCTCAAGCAAAGCCGCCCAGACCTCCCGATCCACACACACCTCCCCCAGCTCCTCCAGGGGAATCCCAAGGCGTTCCCAAGCCAGTCGAGAGATGTAGTCCCTCCAGCGTGTCCTGGGTCTTCCCCGGGGCCTCCTCCCAATGAGACTTGCCTGGAACACCTCTCCAACAAGGCGTCCAGGGGGCATCCGGAAAAGATGCCCGAGCCACCTCAACTGACTCCTTTCGACGTGGAGGAGCAGCGGCTCGACTCCGAGCTCCTCCCAAGTGGCCGAGCTCCTCACCCCATCTCTAAGGGAGCGCCCAGCCACCCTGCAGAGGAAACTCATCTCGGCCTCTTGTACTCGCGATCTCGTTCTTTCGGTCATGAGCCAAATCTCATGACCATAGGTGAGGATCGGAACGTAGATTGATCGGTAAATCGAGAGCTTTGCCCCCCTACTCAGCTCCCTCTTCACCACGACGGCCCGATACAGCGACCGCATCACTGCAGATGCTGCACCAATCTCACGTCTATCGATCTCACGTTCCATCCGTCCCTCACTCGTGAACAAGAACCCGAGATACTTAAACTCCTCCACTTGAGGCAAGGACACTCCACCGACCTGAAGACGGCAAAGCACCTTCTTCCGGTCGAGAACTATGGCCTCGGATTTGGAGGTGCTGATTTTCATCCCGGACGCTTCACGCTCGGCTGCAAACCGCCCCAGTGCACGCTGAAGGTTCCGATTTGACGAAGCCAACAAAACCACATCGTCCGCAAACAGCAGAGATGAGATTCTGAGGTTCCCAAACCAGAAGCCCTCTACACCCTGGCTGCGCCTAGAAATTCTGTCCATAAAAATAATGAACAGAACCGGTGACAAAGGGCAGCCCTGGCGGAGGCCAACGTGCACTGGAAACAGGTTTGACTTACTACCGGCAATGCGAACCAAGCTCCTGCTGCGGTCGTACAAGCACCGGATAGCCCTTAGCAAAGGACCCCGGACCCCGTACTCCCGGAGCACTCCCCACAGGGTGCCTCGAGGGACACGGTCGAACGCCTTCTCCAGATCCACAAAACACATGTGGACTGGTTGGGCGAACTCCCATGAACCCTCGAGCACCCGATGGAGCGTGCAGAGCTGGTCCAGTGTGCCGCGACAAGGACGAAAACCCCCGCACCCCCTGCAGAGGGGGCCATGGGGGTCGGGTGCAGAGAGGATTGGGTGGCAGCCGTGGGCGGGTGGCCTGGCGGCCCGGTCCATGCTCACAGCCCCTGGCTGTTGGGATGTGGAACATTAAATTAAATAAGGCTAAAATTTAATTCAGTGGGAATACTGAATCACAGACTTCTTTGATGGCCTGGTAGCACAATTTGTTGCACAACATGTAATACTCTCTCAGATATTTGTAATAAAAGGGATTTACAACAATTAGCTGCCACTGCTAGTGGCTAACAGTTGGCAGTGTGTACCTGCTAGCACATAATAGCTGGCAGTCAAAGCAACAGTGTCCCTAATGATTCGTCACTTTGTGGTTCGAAACAGCTTAAACTGATGAGTTATATAAAAATTCATCATCCATACAGTTGTCATGAACCAGGAAACTAGCTGCAGTGACAAAATCTGTTTTTACACAAGACTGCAGACCCGATCTCACACAAAGTTTGTGAAAGCGTCAGGAAAAGTGATCGATTAGTTTGTGATACTGTCACAAAATGTGTTACATTTTCGTGAGAGTATCACGAAATTATGATGGCATCATGAAATTTGGGGTGGCATGGGGGGGCACGGGGGGGACCCAAAGACAAAGAAAAGCTGTGCATTCAGAGCGTTACAATTTGACAGAAAAGATAATAAGATGCTCATATTTTGGAGGGGCGCGTCAGTCCTCCGTCTCGTCTTTGACTAACTCGCGGAAATGCAAAGCCAACGTACCTCGGTATCTTCGCAGGAAGCGAGCGGCGTAAGAACAGAGTGATTCACCCACGTGGACCCAGACAGTGGCTTCTGTCAGTGCGCTTGATTAAAATTCCTAGGGCCAAAAATGCAGGGTGCGATGTACGATGAGCAGGTGGTGTGGCTTAAATATGCATGAGAGGACGGCTCCTGCATCTGCAGATTGGCAGTCAGTGAGCTTGCCTGTCCACTCCCTCGACGACTCTCTTGGCATATAGAGGTACTGAGGGCATACATGAGCAGAGCGCGGTGGCTGGTCTTAGCACCCTGGTCATATGACTTACGCTTTTTTATGACTTCTGAGATCAATCAGCTGGCATCTAGTTTGTTTGTTTTTTTTTGTTTTTTTGGCTTTGGTTTGCTCAGAGTACCCAGGATGAAGGTAGTGCAGAGTGTTTCGGACAAACACAGGAAACATCAGAAGATAACAGATTAGAGGACTCCATATAAAAAGTCACTGAGATGCACTTTGGCAGAAAGATGTGATTAGCTCCTACACATTTTTGCTGGTGACTGCACAGATGTTGAAGGTCAAACATCTAAACTTTGAAGGGATGGTAGACTTACCCAGCACTGAACGTGGTGTACGAGGGCTGTCAATAAAGTATAGGTCCTTTTTATTTTTTTCAAAAACTATATGGATTTCATTCATATGTTTTTACGTCAGACATGCTTGAACCCTCGTTCGCATGTGTGAGTTTTTCCACGCCTGTCGGTGATGTCATTCGCCTGTGAGCACTCCTTGTGGGAGGAGTCGTCCAGCCCCTCATCGGAATTCCTTTGTCTGAGAAGTTGCTGAGAGACTGGTGCTTTGTTTGATCAAAATTTTTTCTAAACCTGTGAGACACATCGAAGTGGACACGGTTCGAAAAATTAAGCTGGTTTTCGGTGAAAATTTTAACGGCTGATGAGAGATTTTGAGGTGGTACTGTCGCTTTAAGGACCTCCCACGGTGCGAGACGTCGCGCAGCGCTCTCAGGCGCCGTCGTCAGCCTGTTTCAAGCTGAAAACCTCCACATTTCAGGCTCTATTGATCCAGGACGTCGTGAGAGAACAGAGAAGTTTCAGAAGAAGTCGGTTTCAGCATTTTATCCGGATATTCCACTGTTAAAGGAGATTTTTTTAATGAAAGACGTGCGGACGGGTCGTTGGGACGTAGCCGGCGCGGTGGCACAGGAAAAACACCTCCGTGTTGATAACCATTTGTAAAATCCAGGCGGCTTTTGATGGCTTTCAGTGGAGTGAGTATATGAGAAATTGTTTAACAGCTGGACATGTTCCAACTTGTCCTTAAGGCTTCCAACAGAGGTGTTTTTCCTGTGGCGGAGCGTCGCGGCGGCTGCAAGCCGACGCTGCAATCCGCCCGCACGTCTTTCATTAAAAAAATCTCCTTTAACAGTGGAATATCCAGATAAAATGCTGAAACCGACTTCTTCTGAATCTTCTCTGTTCTCTCACGACGTCCTGGATCAATAGAGCCTGAAATGTGGAGGTTTTAAGCTTGAAACAGGCTGACGACGGCGCCTGGGAGCGCCGCGCGACGTCTCGCTCCGTGGGAAGTCCTTAAAGCGACAGTATCACCTCAAAATCTCTCATCAGCTGTTAAAATTTTCACCGAAAGCCAGCTTAATTTTTCGAACCGTGTCCACTTCGATGTGTCTCACAGGTTTAGAAAAAATTTTGTTCAAACAAAGCGCCAGTCTCTCAGCAACTTCTCAGACAAAGGAATTCCGACGAGGGGCTGAATGACTCCTCCCACAAGGAGTCCTCACAGGCGAATGACGTCACCGACAGGCGTGGAAAAACTCACGCATGCGCACTAGGGTTCAAGCATGTCTGACGTAAAAACATATGAATGAAATCCATATAGTTTTTGAAAAAAATAAAAAGGACCTATACTTTATTGACAGACCTCATATACCTACATACAGTACAGTGGCATGAAAAAGGTTGACAACTCGTGGATACAATATCAAGTCAAGTCAGGTCTAGCAGCATGCACAGCCTCTGCATATCACAACCACTCAGGTAGACAACCGGCCCATTCTCATCTCTTCAAAGTAATGGTCTATCTGCAGCAGCCGGGTCAACACTTTCAATGCATACAGATAAAACAAGCCATTAAAAACTTGTATCTTAGTCTTGATGTGGGATGAATGCAAACTCAGGACAGTAACCCAGTCAGGGCCTAGGTGTACTTCAATGGAATGTTCAAATATGGCCAATCATCACTTCAACAGCCAGTCTTCTTTAGAGAATTCAGGGGCCGGATACAACTTTTCCAAGCCACTGACTACATCTTAGACTTCATTTCCATCAACCATCAAGAAGTGCATGTTAAATCTGTCTGGAGTGACTATGTATGCCTCGTGAGGGAAGACACCCATGACAACTTTGAAGGGGTTATAGGCATGTCAACCACTGACATACATACACACATACACACACACACACATATATATATATATATATATATATATATATATATATATATATATATATATATATATATGTTGGGGAAAGTGTGTCCAAACCTTTGGCTGGTAGTATATATACATACATACATGGTAAATGGACTGCATTTATATAGCGCTTTTCCATCTGCATCAGACACTCAAAGTGCTTTACAATAATGCCTCACATTCCCCCCGATGTCAGGGTGCTGCCATACAAGGCGCTCACTACACATTGGGAGCAACTAGGTGATTAAGGACCTTGCCCAAGAGCCCTTAGTGATTTTCAAGTCAGGCTGGGATTTGAACCAAGGATCTTCTGGTCTCAAGCCCAGCGTGTAGCACTAGACCATGCTAATATGAAAATAAATTAAGAGTGCCGTACCTTTTATTTCAAGTCATATTCACATGCATTACTACTCAAAAAGAATTGTTGAGGACACACAATAGGTAAAAAGTCTAAATGCAATAACCAGTGGTTCATAATGGAAAAGAGCTTTCACTGTTGGGATGATGATGGAAATGTTTAAGATTCCTTTCACCTAACCCAATGCTCACGGCACAAAGTGACAAAGTAATCGCCTGCCACAGTCAAAATCCACAAAACCAGTCACTCCTTTTCCTCACAGTGGCGAGACAATTAAAACTGGGAATAATGGAGAGAGGATTTTAACTGTGGAAGAAATTGAGAATTTCCTCAGCAACATAGAGGGCATGTGAAATACAAATGCACAAATCAATTTTAACAATCAGTAGTGGTCTTCATCTCGCCCTTGTTCCCAAAAAAGATGAGGTATGGTATATTATTTCAGGAATCCATCCAGCATGTAGTTGCCCTTTTGTAATATTTTCTTCCGCCATCTTGTGTAAGCAATTGCTACAACTTTGGGTGTTTGCATTTTTGGATGACAATCTATTATTGTAAATGGAGTCCACCAGCCTCCTCTTTAAATAACTCAGCATTAGAAAAGTGATTTCAGTAACTGTCATCTTGGGGAGTGAAATTTAATACTTATTTAAAAAAAAAAAAACCTAATCAACCAGACAATGGCTGTGCCATTTTTATGAATGTGATTTTTAAGCGTTCAGTAGTTAGCCAGCAGGCTGGCTGACCTGCTGTCCTCCTCCTCACACCTTAGTGGTGTAAGCAGAAAGGAATTACTGTATTTCGATTGTGCATCTTCATTCAATTCCTTCAGCAAGATGGCCGCTTAAACTACTCTTTACTGGATAGTTCAGCAAATGATGATGTCCACCCTTCGGTTTTTTTTTTTCCTTTATGATTCTAACTTTTGTCCGTTGTATCACCATTCACAGCTTCATGGCAGAGTGGAACAGAGAAGGACTTTGCTTAAAAAAACTGACCAAATCTAGGACAGACTCTCCATTGACAACTGTTGCTGAATTTTCACTTTCATCTTTTTTTTTAAGAAAATCCTTCAACGGTAAAATTGCACAATGCACAGTCTCTTCAGTACCAGCTACAGAAGCCTCTAACCTTTTTTTTTTTTGTTACAGTTGCAATGTGGGTCTTGGTGGCTTCCCTCACTAGTCTCCATCATGCATCGTCACTCAGCTATTGATGACTGCCAGTCAGAATTACTCCGCAGTACCACCGTGTTTGCATTTGAAGCAAATGAAGAAGAAGACAGTGAATTGGACATATTCATGCATTCATCCCCTGACTTGTCAGAATAAAGCTGGCCATAAAAGTGATGATTTCATTGTACTGTGCCAAAGAGTATGTCAATTTATGTGTGATCATTATTATTTTTTGGCTTTGATATTTTTGTCTATCTTACATTGTTTTTACCATCTGGGCTTGATTTTAGAAATTTTTAAAGAAATAATCCTGAAATCTGGATTTAAAATTAAATGTGTAAAAGCCCAAAAGGTGTCAGAACTTTTCCATGCCATTGGCTCGGTGCGTTGGAACGTGCTATTTTCACCTGCGCCCGTTTGTTATTTTGGTGATACAGTGTGTGCGTGCAGTTGGTTGTGAGGTATAGCGGGGGTGACGGGGGTGGGGGGCTCGTGTGTCACCTGCAAACTGCAATTTTGATGTCAAGATCGATCATGTTTTCCACCACCCACGGCCCACCTGCAGGTCATCGGGGGCACGAGACATGCTGCAGCTGCGCTCTGTGATACTTTCATTACTTCAATTTGTGCACGCGCAGATATACAGGCCTCACCGAAAATCATACAAACCCCTTTAACAGCATTATGCAATTGTAGGAAAAGAACAGAAAGGCAAAGTAATGATGTGATACTAGCCACCATTTTTAGCCTGATGTATGTATAACGGCTTTCCCCTCCATTCGCAGCTACCCGAAGGCGCTTTTTTTTTTTTTTTTTTGCAGATTTTCATCTGCACACTCTAATTTCTGCAGTGCAACTGTCAAAGTGTGATCATGCATGTCAGAGCAAGCGTATTTAATTCGGGCTTTTACAACAGCTTCAGGGGAGGTGCAAAATAAGCACACAAGCCTATTCTGCTGTTGTGCACATCAAACCACTTCGTCAGATTGCAACACGCTACACAGCTTCCCAGTGAAAATCGCCAAGAGTGTTGCACAATACCTCATCCCCCAAACACCTATAGTGGATGTTTTTCAGCCGTGACCAGATGACAGGATCCAGGCTGGAACTGTCTCTGCTCGGTAACAGGCCAAGTGGTAAATGGACTGGATTTATAAAACGCTTTTCCATCTGTGTTAGAAGCTCAAAGTGCTTTACAATGATGCCTCACATTCACCCATTACACAGACAGACTCACACAGTGATGTCAGGGTGCTGTCATGGAAGGCGCTCACTACACACCAGGAACAACTAGGGGATTAAGAACCTTGCCCAAGGGCCCTTCCAAGGGTCCTTAGTGATTTTCCGGTCAGGTTGGGTTTTGAACCGAGGATCGTCTGGTCTGAAGCGAGAAGTGAGTGTGATAATCAGGCAACTTTAGCACCAGACAGAAAATTTTGATCGCATTCTGGCCTCAAATTGAATCACATTACAGTACACCTGGTCTTGTGTCCCCTTACCAAAAAATAGTACTTATAAGTATATAAAAAGTAAACTAGAAGTATACTTGAAACATACTTGCATATACTACTTTTTGGTAAGGGTCACTGGTTTACTGTACGTGTGGAATCAGACTTTAATGGAATCAGGTTTTATTGTTAACATACAAAATACACTGTGAAAGTGATTTTGATTAGTTCAGTAAAAATGGTCATGTTAATAAAATGCAACCTAACACTTGATAGAAATACAAACTTCATGAAATTGTTGATTGATCTCTGCACTGTATTAAGTACAGTTGGATTTTTCTGTAACATTCATATTTCTATGCTTAAGATATGAACACAGTGGTAATATCACTTTAAAATACAATACAGTGCACCCGAAAATACACTACAGCACTAAAATATTGCAAGATTTCCCAAATTCATGCAATAGGTTAAAGATATAATAACTAGCACGTTGCCCGTGGGGATCCACGGGCTCTGGATTGGGTAGTGTTTATAAAATTGGTAGCAAACATTTTTCAAGTGTGGTAATAAATTAATACGTTTCTAATGAGTTGGAATGCCGTGTGAGTCCAGAATGTTTTTAGAACCTTAGACCTCAACAATTTTTAGAGGAAGAACTCAACCCTTCCGTTTCCTGTTAATTACATAATTTTTAATGTTAATCTACTGTCTTAATTTATTTATAATTTTTTAGGTTCTTGTTATCATATACACACTATTATTATCATTATTATTATTATCAGAATTATTATTATCAGAATTATTATTATTATTTTATTTACTTTTATTTTATCATTTTATTTTTAAATGGACCACAGTGGAAATAAGTGTTTTCACTTTCTTGTGTCATCCATGTACTTTTAATGTATTTACAATTATATTGAACTTACTAAATAAAATCTTGCACAAACACAGAGATGCCATTTTGCCTTTAATATATCGATGGTTTACCGCCCCTTGTTGGAATGGCCTGTGAGTCCAGAATATAATTATCAAGGTCCATTGTTGTCCAGTGTTGTTAGCTAATATCCATAGCTTCTCCAAAAATATTAGTCCGATTAATGTTCCATTTTGGCGGCGTTCATCCTTGGCCCAAAATACATAAGGATACTAAACGGCAAATGTCAGCTCCCCCTAGTTTGTTATACACATGCACTCACACTCATACACACAGACACCACTTTGGTTATAATATATTGTAGTGAGCTGCGCGGAAGAATGAAAACTGAGCCAGAGCTTCTCGTTTTTTTTTTTTCTGCATCCTGATCCAAGAAGGTGCTTTTATTTTTGCACACCCACAAACACAGATGGTGATGGAAGACATCAAACGCACTACACTTCCCACTCATGGTAACGGCAACATGACACTTAATTAAACTGATTAAACCTACTGAACTACAAAAAAAAAACAAATCAATAACACTAACAACACTGTTAAACTAACATGAACCACAATAACATTTACAACCCCAAATCCCCAAACTCTCATGGTGCACTGCAGCACAATATTCACTGTTCACACTTGTTAGCTAATATCCCTAATTTCTCCAAAATATTAGTTCAACTTTACATTTTCACAGTGTTCATCCTTGACCCAAAATACATAAGCATACCACATGGCAAGTGTCAGCTCTCTCCAGTCTTTCCGTGATCAAAGCCAAACATGCGCACGCACACACACATATATACATGCACAAAGAAGCCACTCAGCTATATAGATAATAATAATGTATATGTTTGTGCAATAATAACAATAATGTATATGTTCCTGTACTAATAATAATAATAATAATGTATATGTCCCAGTGATAATAATAATAATAATAATAATAATAATAATCATGTATATACATGATCATTGTAACAATATAATAATAATAATAACAACAATAATAACAATAGGTTAGGTGGATTGAAAACTTTAAACTGTCCGTAGGTGTGCATGCGGGTGTGAATGTGTTTGTTTGTCTGTGTGGCCCTGCGACAGACTGGTGTCCTGTACAGGGTGTACCCTGCCTCGTACCCAATGACTACTGGGATAGGCTTCAACCCCCCCCACCCCCCCCCACCCCCTCCCCCGTGACCCTTAACTGGAGTTGAAGATGAGTATGAGAGAATAATAAGAATAAGTACATTATAACAGCGCACAAAAATCCCAAATTAAAGACCTGAAAATACAGGGAAAAAAGTATGATTTATACTCTGGAAAATATGGCATATGTATTATATACATTATTATTTTCTGTAATCAATCCAGAATCCACGAAACATCCAGCAGGTAGCAGACATGCTATGGGATATTACACAGGCAAAACAAAGTTGCTTTTTCAATTGATCTGCTTCATCAAAATTAGTCTAATCACTTATTTTTCTTGTTATAAATCACGTTGTAAAACATTCTTCGAATTTGATGCATTAGATAAGTAAGATAGCTGTGCATGAATGTGAAAATAAATGAGTATCCTCTGTTTTTTGGTTGATCATTGAGCCTCTGTTCAGTACACCTGCACTGGATCATGTAGGGAGAAACGTGTCAACAGTGAATGCTGTAATTGGATTACATTAATGATAACTATCTTGGAAAAAAACTCATCAAGGGACAACCGTTAATCCCAATGATAAATCTCGCTAACTGCATTCTGTGGACAAAGCAAAGCCCTGATGAGTTTTGCACGGCCTTATAGATTCACCCCGTTCTGTTCCATACAGAAACCCATACCTTGGAGGCAGCTTCTTCAAATATGTGCACACACGCACAAAGTAAAGTGACAGTAAATTTACCCTGGCATCATCACTCAAAGGCGCCGTCAAACAAACACAGGTGAGATACAAGCTGGAAAAGGCAGAGTGCTCTCAGTGGAGCAACAGGAACAGGATTACATGCTTTTCAGAGTCCTAGCAGACAGATACCACTCTGATCCAATCATTGTGACGCGTACACAAACACGGACAACGTGGCCTCCTTCAGGAGTCACCTTGTCGCTGGTACCAGAAAATTATTGGGACAATTTTAACAGGAACTACTGATGCTGCCGTCATAAAGATAAGAATGAGCTGGAGCATTATGTCATTATCCTAAACACATGTGATTCGGTTTCTCCAAATTCACAGAAATACCGGACGGACACTGGTGTGGTACTGAGACTGATGGATTTGGACGTCATACCGGATTCGGAGGATCCTCATCAGCCATTGAAGTTTTTTTTTCTTTCTAGCTGTAGTCAAAATCACAGTCTGCTTTAGGTGACTACCTCCTATGGTACATGAATCCATAGACTCATCCCAAAACTAATACTAGTGTACTACGCTATTCTTTGTGTTTCATGTTGCCCCGGTTGTTCAGTGGTCCAGTAGAACTCCACATTGGCATTTACATTTAACACCAGTTGCACTCATGCTGGTGTACTAAATAGTAGGCAAAAAGAAGTGCATCTAATCCATAGGGTGTCTGAATACTCAGTATGCATTTAATAATAGGCAAATGGTACCTGTATGATCTACTACCTCCACAATGCACAAACAGACTACACTACGCTGTCCCATCATGCAGCTGGAGCCTGGTAACCGAAGACGAGGAATTCCCTGGAAAATTTTAAGTCTGCCCGTGCTAAATACAAATATGGCATGTGGTATCTGTAAACATCAGGGTCAAAGGACAAGTAAAATGGTGACGTGTTGTACATCCAAATTGTGGCACAACTACTCACTAACTTCTAGTATATGCTACAGTAATGGTTGCGCAGTATGGTTCAATGAATGTTAAGTACATGCTAAGTGCATTACAATGCAGAACACGTGTGCATTTGTGACTGCAAGATGGCACGAAGATGTGTGCGTTAATGGGTTTTTTCCATAAGCACATTCTTTTTCTACATTTTATAGCATAGCTACAACTAATTACAAGTTTACCCATTGTTATTATTACATATATTGTTGTTCTTGCTAGTGCTATTATTGGTGTTAGTTTTGTCGTTGTTATTATTATGATTGTTATTATTGTTCTTCATCGTGTTCTTGTTATTTACCACAAATAACAAAAATTAATTGATCTAAAAAAGTGTGGTAAAAGCCAGACATGCCTAAAATTAGAAGAAGACATATTCAGTTTTATACCAAAGTACAAAATTAAAAGGTTGTGGAAAGTTAAAACATGTAAATTTTTAATTTAACCTAACACCAGTAAAGAAACAACAACAACAAGCAATACCTGTTCAAAGTGGCCCAAAATAAACAACCATTTTTCCCGTTGGTGTACCACCAACAAAATAAACTGTTTTAAAAAAATCTAATTATGCAAATTTAACGCACAGTAAAACAGTATATGAATTTACACTCGAGGTTTAGTGCTGTTTATATTCAATGAAAAGTAAACTATTTGAGGAACACATTATCTTTAATTAAACCATACCAAAGACAGTTTCTCACACTCTAATTTTGGTTTTACAGTTGTTTATGTCGAGTGAAATATGAGATATCTGTATAAAATGTGACAAAGTGGTTTAAAATTTGTTCAATCATTGTAAAACCACAAACAGAGTACATTATTATATAGTATGTAGATTATCCATACTTTGTCCACATAATAACCAGTATAAAACATTGTTGTTTAAAACAACAACTCTTGTATTAGGGCTGGTTAAAACCAGTAAAAGTAAGAAATCCATTTTAAACATTGTCACACAGGTACTCTCTGGGGTCCAGGGTATAACTGCTCGTTTTTTTTTTACTACTTTTGGTTTTACCTTCATAATTTACCTTAAAAAACTGGTTTACTTTGCCATGGTTGGTGTCATTTTTTCATCACCTCACCTGTGTGACTCAACAGTTTTTTTCATTCTGACATTCTGTAGAAACAATTAATCTAAAGCCACACAAAAGCAAAAAAGTTTGTTTTTTTTTACTGTGAAAACCACAAACATGTTTAGCAAATCATTTTTATAACTTAGAATCCAAATATAAATTGAAACTTTCAAAAACATCTGTACAAATATAGCAAATAACGTTATATACACAACTGCATACATCAAAATGCAGGAAATGCTTCAGGCGTATTTCTGTACAACTATTTACAAAGCAATAAGATACCACACAAATTATTTCAGCCACTCAGGAAAAAAAAACTATTCTTGTCAACTACAAGATCTCTGTCTTGTGTTGGACATGTCACAGGCCTAACACTGTCATTCCTTCTGTTGTCGACCTGGAGGCAGCGTCGGTACCTCAGTCTGTCTTTTGTGGCTTTATGGTTTGATCTCCTCAGCAGCACCACCATTGGCTTGGTGATTTTGACTGGTTTAGGTCATGTTTTTCCACCAACGACAAAGGGTAAGTTGTGTTTTTTCCCTTATAATTGTAATTGCAACTTGTAAGTAGCTAATCCTTAACAACTTGAGAAGCTGGAACAATACATTTTGGGTTTAAAATTGTCTTTTTATTGATAGACTTATCAGTTCAGGTGTAATAATGAGTGGAGTTAAGTTAGCAGATGCCTGAAGAATAGCTAAAATATACACTGGAAGTCTGTTACTGAGTGCCTTCAATAATTCATAATGCTGAGTTCACCTTTAACATAGGAGCTGTTAAAATTCCAGTCCGGTGCACTGTTTCCACCGAAATATTCTTCCCCATTCTCCTTTATGTCCTCCTTCAATAAATGTCTGCAAACATTAAACCTGACGAACGGAACAAAAGTGTTACACATGAGTGATGGCTGTGCTTTCAGAACACGGTTGTCTCCGGCATGCAGTGTTCGCTAACAGACATATTAATCAAACAACTTTTGCTCAAAGCCATTTTTGGATGAATGCAAGTCAGTCGTCAGCGTTCCTCGACACGGCGATGGCGCTTCGGCTTGATGTGTCACAGTCAATGAACGCCACGGGCAAACATATTTTACCAACTGCAATATCTGCTTCTAAAATGACTGGAAAAGACTTGGGAAGTGGAGAGAATGCAGGCTTCAGAGACAAAGTGTGAAATGTGATTTCTCCATATTTTTGTTTTTGTGTCACCACTGAATTTGGCATAGTTGGAGCAAGAGATACTGCAAGTTGCTGAAAGCCGGGAACACAAACCTCCCAAGCTGAACCTTGAGATAAAGTGCTTTGAATAGCAAACACAGCTTTGCTGTGGAGTGGCTGGGAAGGAATCACAGCAGAAATGACAGCGAATTACTACACACACACACACACACACACACACACACAAACACACATATATATATATATATATATATATATATATATATATATATATATATATATATAAATATAAAATGGTCTCAGTCGATTCCTGGACAGGAATGTGGACCCCGAGATGACTGAGCATGACAAAGTAATGCATTGTAATTGGTCCTAACTAAAAACAACTGGATGAATTTTCACCAAACATAGTGATAATATTGCATGGGCAGGCATCTCATGATGGTTAACAGGACTACTCCACAGGGCGGCGTTCTACTACAATCAGCCACAATCCAAAAAAGTGCAAAAACAGGATGAAACAGCTTAATCTGGGTTGCCTCCTAACAGGCTGGTTTATAAAGTGCAGACCTGGCAAATGGTTGCCTTATAAAGTGCAGACCTGGCAACCTGCTGGAAAAAACAAAAGAAAGGAGATGTGCGCTCGCCTAAGCATCATCAAAAACTGCGACCGATGCCGATTTGACTTTACATTTTCACCCCGATGGAGCACGAGCAAACAAATTTCAAGCTGTAGTCACTATAAATACCCTTGACTGAAGCTGTTAAGACTACGACTACCCGGACGTTACCACGTACCTTCAACAATTTTGAGAATCGGGATCAAATTTTTGAACTGGATCCCGATTTCAAATTTGGTCCAGATGATGTCTGTAACTACTACATATACCAAGTTTGTTCAAGGTTAACAAAGACTGATCAAGAAGCTACTATGATGCATCAAAACAAGCTCCAATTTGCTATTCAGTATTAAACGGAAAGGAACGGCCCTCTGTGCAATAACCCCATAACTTTTGAAGAGGATCAGATAACAGTAAAGGTCAACAAATACATGGTGCACAACATATTTTCTGCTATATCTCCGCAACCAATAAGGCAAGAGAGATGAGCTGGATTTTATACTGTCCAACTGGTTCAAAATGCTGCCGCCAGACTTTTGACACAAAGCAAAATGTTTGAATGTCTCTTCACTGGCTTCCTGTCCCAGTGAGATCAGATTTTAAGGTTCTGCTACTAGTCTATAAATTGTTTATGGACTTCCACCTCCCTACCTAGCTGACCTAATTAAACCCTACGTACCGGCCCGGGCTTTCTGTTCTCAGGGTGCAGGACTACTTTGTGTCCCTAAAATGAATAAAAAGTCTGTGGGTCACAGAGCTTTCGTTTATCATCCCCCTGTTCTGTGGAATGATCTCCCTGCATCCATAAAACAGATTCTGTGGACACTTTCAAGTCCAGACTTAAGGCGCACTTATTTTCCCTTTCGTATGGCTAGCATACTGGCTGGTTACTATGCTTTTTACTCTTTTAATTCATTTTATTAAGAACTGTTTTTGCAATTTGTGTCTGTATTTGTGTAGGTAGCATGGCCCAGGCAGAGGGTCACCCCTTTGAGTCTGGTCTGCTTGGGGTTTCTTCCTCAGAGAGAGTTTTTCTTACCACTGTCACCTGTGTGCTTGCTCTGGGGTTGGTAAGGTTGGTGGTCACTGGTGGTTGGCTCTCACTGCGGTATTGTATCACTTCCTGTTTGGGAGCACAGCGGTGTTTTGCTGTATCTGTTAGCTGTTTAATCTGCGCAGTTAGATTGATCTAGTTAACTAGATAACGATTTGTTTCACAGTGTAATCTTCATGTGCCTTAACTAAAGCACTCCCTCTGCTGAATCACCTCTAAATTATTTACACATTATTCACTTTGTGTGTTTTTAGGAATCCGCTAGCTTAGCGCAGCTACTAGCTCTTAGCCGATTTAGCATGGCGGCTTCTCCTGTCTCTCCTGCACTTTTCTGCTCTGGGTGTGAAATGTTTAGTTATTCCTCGACCTCCTTTAGCAGTAATGGTACTTGTAATAAGTGTAGCTTATTCGTAGCTTTGGAGGCCAGGCTGAGCGAATTGGAGACTCGGCTCCGCAGCGTGGAAAATTCTACAGCTAGCCAGGCCCCTGTAGTCAGTGCGGACCAAGGTAGCTTAGCCGCAGTTAGTTCCCTTCCAGCAGATCCCGACCAGCCGGGAAAGCAGGCCGACTGGGTGACTGTGAGGAGGAAGCGTAGCCCTAAACAGAAGCCCCGTGTACACCGCCAACCCGTTCACATTTCTAACCGTTTTTCCCCACTCGGCGACACACCCACCGAGGATCAAACTCTGGTTATTGGCGACTCTGTTTTGAGAAATGTGAAGTTAGCGACACCAGCAACCATAGTCAATTGTCTTCCGGGGGCCAGAGCAGGCGACATTGAAGGAAATTTGAAACTGCTGGCTAAGGTTAAGCGTAAATTTGGTAAGACTGTAATTCACGTCGGCAGTAATGACACCCGGTTACGCCAATCGGAGGTCACTAAAATAAACATTGAATCGGTGTGTAACTTTGCAAAAACAATGTCGGACTCTGTAGTTTTCTCTGGGCCCCTCCCCAATCGGACCGGGAGTGACATGTTAAGCCGCATGTTCTCCTTGAATTGCTGGCTGTCTGAGTGGTGTCCAAAAAATGAGGTGGGCTTCATAGATAATTGGCAAAGCTTCTGGGGAAAAGCTGGTCTTGTTAGGAGAGACGGCATCCATCCCACTTTGGATGGAGCAGCTCTCATTTCTAGAAATCTGGCCAATTTTCTTAAATCCTCCAAACCGTGACTATCCAGGGTTGGGACGAGGAAGCAGAGTTGTAGTCTTACACACCTCTCTGCAGCTTCTCTCCCCCTGCCATCCCCTCATTACCCCATCCCCGTAGAGACGGTGCCTGCTCCCAGACCACCAATAACCAGTAAAAATCTATTTAAGCATAAAAATTCAAAAAGAAAAAATAATATAGCACCTTCAACTGCACCACAGACTAAAACAGTTAAATGTGGTCTATTAAACATTAGGTCTCTCTTCTAAGTCCCTGTTAGTAAATGATATAATAATTGATCAACATATTGATTTATTCTGCCTTACAGAAACCTGGTTACAGCAGGATGAATATGTTAGTTTAAATGAGTCAACACCCCCGAGTCACACTAACTGCCAGAATGCTCGTAGCACGGGCCGAGGCGGAGGATTAGCAGCAATCTTCCATTCCAGCTTATTAATTAATCAAAAACCCAGACAGAGCTTTAATTCATTTGAAAGCTTGTCTCTTAGTCTTGTCCATCCAAATTGGAAGTCCCAAAAACCAGTTTTATTTGTTATTATCTATCATCCACCTGGTCGTTACTGTGAGTTTCTCTGTGAATTTTCAGACCTTTTGTCTGACTTAGTGCTTAGCTCAGATAAGATAATTATAGTGGGCGATTTTAACATCCACACAGATGCTGAGAATGACAGCCTCAACACTGCATTTAATCTATTATTAGACTCAATTGGCTTTGCTCACAATGTAAATGAGTCCACCCACCACTTTAATCATATCTTAGATCTTGTTCTGACTTATGGTATGGAAATTGAAGACTTAACAGTATTCCCTGAAAACTCCCTTCTGTCTGATCATTTCTTAATAACATTTACATTTACTCTGATGGACTACCCAGCAGTGGGGAATAAGTTTCATTACACTAGAAGTCTTTCAGAAAGCGCTGTAACTAGGTTTAACGATATGATTCCTTCTTTATGTTCTCTAATGCCATATACCAACACAGTGCAGAGTAGCTACCTAAACTCTGTGAGTGAGATAGAGTATCTCGTCAATAGTTTTACATCCTCATTGAAGACAACTTTGGATGCTGTAGCTCCTCTGAAAAAGAGAGCTTTAAATCAGAAGTGCCTGACTCTGTGGTATAACTCACAAACTCGCAGCTTAAAGCAGATAACCCGTAAGTTGGAGAGGAAATGGCGTCTCACTAATTTAGAAGATCTTCACTTAGCCTGGAAAAAGAGTTTGTTGCTCTATAAAAAAGCCCTCCGTAAAGCTAGGACATCTTACTACTCATCACTAATTGAAGAAAATAAGAACAACCCCAGGTTTCTTTTCAGCACTGTAGCCAGGCTGACAAAGAGTCAGAGCTCTATTGAGCCGAGTATTCCATTAACTTTAACTAGTAATGACTTCATGACTTTCTTTGCTAATAAAATTTTAACTATTAGAGAAAAAATTACTCATAACCATCCCAAAGACGTATCGTTATCTTTGGCTGCTTTCAGTGATGCCGGTATTTGGTTAGACTCTTTCTCTCCGATTGTTCTGTCTGAGTTATTTCCTCCAAACCATCAACATGTCTATTAGACCCCATTCCTACCAGACTGCTCAAGGAAGCCCTACCATTAATTAATGCTTCGATCTTAAATATGATCAATCTATCTTTATTAGTTGGCTATGTACCACAGGCTTTTAAGGTGGCAGTAATTAAACCATTACTTAAAAAGCCATCACTTGACCCAGCTATCTTAGCTAATTATAGGCCAATCTCCAACCTTCCTTTTCTCTAAAAAATTCTTGAAAGGGTAGTTGTAAAACAGCTAACTGATCATCTGCAGAGGAATGGTCTATTTGAAGAGTTTCAGTCAGGTTTTAGAATTCATCATAGTACAGAAACAGCATTAGTGAAGGTTACAAATGATCTTCTTATGGCCTCAGACAGTGGACTCATCTCTGTACTTGTTCTGTTAGACCTCAGTGCTGCTTTTGATACTGTTGACCATAAAATTTTATTACAGAGATTAGAGCAGGGGTAGGCAACCTGTTCCAGAAAGAGCTATGAGGGTGCAGGTTTTCTTTGCAGCCACTGACTCCACCAGGTGATTTCACTGATTAACTGATTCCATCTGCTCAAAGTGATATTAATCAGTAAAATCACCTGGTGGAGTCAGTGGCTGCAAAGAAAACCTGCACCCTCATGGCTCTTTCTGGAACAGGTTGCCTACCCCTGGATTAGAGCATGCCATAGGTATTAAAGGCACTGCGCTGCGGTGGTTTGAATCATATTTATCTAATAGATTACAATTTGTTCATGTAAATGGGGAATCTTCTTCACAGACTAAGGTTAATTATGGAGTTCCACAAGGTTCTGTGCTAGGACCAATTTTATTCACTTTATACATGTTTCCCTTAGGCAGTATTATTAGACGGCATTGCTTAAATTTTCATTGTTACGCAGATGATACCCAGCTTTATCTATCCATGAAGCCAGAGGACACACACCAATTAGCTAAACTGCAGGATTGTCTTACAGACATAAAGACATGGATGACCTCTAATTTCCTGCTTTTAAACTCAGATAAAACTGAAGTTATTGTACGTGGCCCCACAAATCTTAGAAACATGGTGTCTAACCAGATCCTTACTCTGGATGGCATTACCCTGACCTCTAGTAATACTGTGAGAAATCTTGGAGTCATTTTTGATCAGGATATGTCATTCAATGCGCATATTAAACAAATATGTAGGACTGCTTTTTTGCATTTACGCAATATCTCTAAAATTAGAAAGGTCTTGTCTCAGAGTGATGCTGAAAAACTAATTCATGCATTTATTTCCTCTAGGCTGGACTATTGTAATTCATTATTATCAGGTTGTCCTAAAAGTTCCCTGAAAAGCCTTCAGTTAATTCAAAATGCTGCAGCTAGAGTGCTAACAGGGACTAGAAGGAGAGAGCATATCTTACCCATATTGGCCTCTCTTCATTGGCTTCCTGTTAATTCTAGAATAGAATTTAAAATTCTTCTTCTTAATTATAAGATTTTGAATAATCAGGTCCCATCTTATCTTAGGGACCTCATAGCACCATATCACCCCAATAGAGCACTTCGCTCTCAGACTGCAGGCTTACTTGTAGTTCATAGGGTTTGTAAGAGTAGAATGGGAGGCAGAGCCTTCAGCTTTCAGGCTCCTCTCCTGTGGAACCGGCTCCCAATTCAGATCAGGGAGACAGACACCCTCTCTACTTTTAAGATTAGGCTTAAAACTTTCCTTTTTGCTAAAGCTTATAGTTAGGGCTGGATCAGGTGACCCTGAACCATCCCTTAGTTATGCTGCTATAGACTTAGACTGCTGGGGGGTTCCCATGATGCACTGAGTGTTTCTTTCTCTTTTTGCTCTGTATGCACCACTCTGCATTTAATCATTAGTGACTGATCTCTGCTCCCCTCCACAGCATGTCTTTTTCCTGGTTCTCTCCCTCAGCCCCAACCAGTCCCAGCAGAAGACTGCCCCTCCCTGAGCCTGGTTCTGCTGGAGGTTTCTTCCTGTTAAAAGGGAGTTTTTCCTTCCCACTGTTGCCAAGTGCTTGCTCACAGGGGGCCGTTTTGACCGTTGGGGTTTTTCCGTAATAATTGTATGGCTTTGCCTTACAATATAAAGCGCCTTGGGGCAACTGTTTGTTGTGATTTGGCGCTATATAAATTAAATTGATTTGATTTGATTAAGGTTAGACCTTACTTGTGTGAAGCGCCTTGAGGCAACTTTGTTGTGATTTGGCACGACATAAAATGAAATGAATTAAAATTAAATTAAAATCTGCAAAATGTCTGACTGATTGGTATCATGAACTATCAGACATGGATATATCCCAGTGTGCATCAGTCCTCTGTTGCTTTTCCATTGATGTTTGAAAGCTGCCTTGTTTCTTTGCATTAAGATGTTTCAGTTTTTGCTACAGTGAGCACTTTGAAATATTTCAACTGTAAGCAATACACACACACACACACACACACACACACACACACAAGAACACATGCACACAGACGTGCACACACTTTGATTTTCATGTAGTATTAATTGTGCCATTAAAGCATCAGTACATAATCACATTAGTTGATCAGCAATGTTCTATGAACTGCATTTGACAACCTAAAAGGCTTAGAAATAATCAAAGGAAGGTTGCATCTGTGTGAAAATAATTACTGTAATGAAAACGATGGAACACAATAACCTCAGTGCTTGGGATATCATCTCACAAAGCCAGGCCGATAAGCATGGCAACAAAGGAGCACAGAGACCTTTGCCGGTCAATGCTACAGATGAGAATGGCAATCTCAAATTAATAAATCTTACAATACAGCAAATGGTGCATTGCACTTTAAACCAATCAAACCAAAATAGCATCTGACAACTGCACCCTTACTGTGACGTAAAGTGGCAGGTCACTGATTGTTCCTTTGTATATCTAGAACGAAAACAACCAAGGAAAAAAAAAAAGACCCACTCAAAGAAAACTTCCTGTAAATCAGCTGTCAGGATTGATGTTGATTTTGGTTAATGGTAAACATGGTCTGTTTGGATGTGATGTGACTGCGGCTGCGCTGCGTCGCACCCTACCAGCCTGGAGGCCGTATTCTTGTCACACGAGTGGGAGCGTTGAAGCGAAAATTAGAAAGTTTTGTCAGAACGTCAGCTTGATATGTTGACAAGTTAGCATCGACTGGCAGGAAAGGTCAAATCGGATTGTTCTACTGTGCGATTTGGGGTGAACTACCAGTGAAGTCTTCTGGATCTCCGTAGAGATTTATGGCAATGTGGTTATTACCTGAGTGGGCCCAAGTAGGTTCGACTGATTCCCTATCAGCTGTGATCCAATAATCCTCAGGTCCCTGTAAGGTCGGGTCTCTTTGTAGATTGATTGATGCAGGAAGGCTTCAGGCTTTTTGCAAATCTCTTTTGGGACAACTAACACACATCTATTGTCCATTAAAACCGACGCACAGCAGATGCAGCATTCTGCAGCTTTTCATTATTTTAACAAGCTGTAGACACATTAAATGTACATAAAACGTTTGCAGGACACTGCATATTTCCGCGACATGAAAGCAAACAAGTGCTGCTGGATGTAATACAGCGGTCAACGTCTTGTACTTGCAGCTTTCAGTTGCATTAGGGAAGTTTTAATAACGTGCAGAGGGGATTGAACAAGGTTTACATTTAGTGACGAGGCAGATTAGTGTCTTGCCTTGATGGGAAAAATGCTGTAGACAGATGTATTGGCTTTTGCAGTGCTTGAACAAGCAATCCTATGAGATGGGCACTTTGACCGCTGACAAATACTTTAGAGAGTGAGGATAGCCGCAATGTCACTAATGTTCTGGCTAAGATGACTATGCATTTTTTAACATTATCATTACTGGAGTGAATATTTTTCCCTACGTGTCTACCCCGCCTGGACATTTCATTTATATAGTGCCAAATCACATCAACGCTGCCTCAAGGTGCTTCACACAAGTAAGGTCTAACCTTACCAACCCCTAGAGCAAGCACACAGGCGACAGTGGTAAGGAAAAAACTCCCTCTGATGATATTGAGGAAGACACCTCAAGCAGACCAGACTCAGAGGGGTGACCCACTGCTTATGTCGTACTAATAAAAACATTTTTAACAATACAGAGGAACATCAAATTTTTGATAGCTATTAAGTCCACGCAGATGTCCCAGACGGCATCAGTTGGTTGGTTGGGGGGGGGAGGATTGCGACGTCAGATCCAGTGGTCGACAATAGTCCATTTTGCAACTGCCGTAGTCGACCTTCATTTGCACTCATGGGTGTAGCCGCATATGTGTCAGCACCACAGGCAGGGGTCGTCCACACCGTCAGTGGGCCCCCTACATGAAGACCACAGCATGCAACACCCGCCTCAGGTCTTCCACCTCATGTCTAGACTTGTTGCCGGGAATAATAGTCACATGAAATAGAAGCAGGTGTGGCTGAAGTTCAGGGTTCTCACCAGCGTTGTTGAGCATAGGGGGCCCTTATGCTGTGATTTAACCAGCATAGGGGGGCTTTTCTGTTTTTTTTTTTTTTAAGGACATGTTGCACATTATTTAAAGTCCCAATTATCCAATTATTAACACAAAGTGGCCCTCAAAATGCAGGAAACAGTGTTTCAAAGAATTCAAAAGTTCAAAGTTTTCTTGGGGGGGATGCCCCCAGACCCTCCTACAATACCTGCACCTGTAACACTCGTCACATGGCTATGCCCCACTAACTCCCCATTCCATGCTGTGAAAAAAATCCTGGTGAGAACCCTAAAGTTATATTTAGCTTGTCTGTCAGTTTACTTCATTTGCAAATTTTAGGTCTCATGGCCACCAAGGCCACCGCTGCTTGTACAGTCATTTGCAGGATAAATGACAACTGCAAAGGTGTATTAAGTTTGGTGTTGTTCTGCGCTATAATGGGACTACTTGCAACTTGGTGCATCTCGTCTGATTTCCCCAAGCAGTTTTCGTTTGGCCTTGTTAACTGCCAAGTCCTGTCAAGCAGGCGCACCACTCGACAGCATTGCACAGATCATCAAAAAAAAAAAAAAAAAGCAGTTCCACTATCAAAGTTCGTCTCCACCTCGGCCCAACCAAGCTGTCCCAAAGTGGATGGAAGCACCAGGAGGCAAGCTTGGGGCAACTTGGTGTAACTCTGAGCGAACGTGGTACACGCTCGTCCTCAACTTGGCATAGTGTAGGTTATCTCTTTGCGAGCTCAGCTTGAAAACTGGACGGCGAGTGGTGCGTCATGCTGACATGGAGCACGAGTCACCAAATCTGATGACAATTCCTCCTGAGCAGACACACCTCTCCACACAGCTTGACACAAACCAGAAAAAGACACAGGGCAGGGGGGAGGGATTTCTCTCAAACTTCCATTCACTTCAGCCCAACTCGCTCTCAACTCAGGACAGCCCGAGGCAAGCGTGATGCAATGTGGCGTAACTGACTGACCTCAATATACACTCAAACTCGACTTGGCACAGGTTCACACTTTCCATACTCTTTGTAAACAGGACGTGACGCCGAGCCGCCCGATCCATCCTGAGCGCCAGTTTGAAATGGGTTCAAAACTAAGAATTTAATCAAGATCTCCCTGTGTTGTGCCGAGCAGCACACCAAAACACACACACACACACACACACACACACACACACACACACACACACACACACACACACACGTTGAAGAACCATGCCGAGTCGGCACTCGGGGAAACGGCCAGTTCTGGCAAGCATGGGTGTCATTTTAATATTTTTTTGTTTTTAACAATAACAGTTTGAGCCAAGCTACATTTTAGCCCGAAGATTTATGTTCCCAAAAACACTTTTCCATCTGAAGCACAGTGCTTTACAATGATGTCTTGCATTCACCCATTCACAAATGCACTGATATCAGCATGCCGCTATACAAAGTGTGACTTCAAGGGTACCGACCTCATGCCTGGGAGCCCCTTGGCCCACCCGTGAGTCCGCCACTGAGGAGATTAATGTCAACCAGTATTGACAATTTCCTTCCACAGCAAAAAAAAAAAAAAGAAAAAAAAAAGAGAGAAGCTAGAAGCAGATTTCTAGCAAAGTCACACACCTGCCACCACGCAACCAGACAAAGTGCTGACGGTACACAAACAACAAACATGTCGCACTTACTGCAGCAATAACAGAAGTATTACAGAAGAAAGAACAAAGTAGAATGTTCAGGTTGGGGACCTCTTGTCTTTCACTGTATTAAACAATCCACTCCACAGAGGGTCACTTATTGACCATGCGGTCACCGTTCTTTACACTTGTGAACCACAGTGACCTCGTGCCAAATTGCAAGCCGTAGGCACCGCTGTTGAAAAAAGGCTGGACATACTCTAGGTAGGATTACTGATCCGTTGAAAACGTCTGTTTATCGGGAAGATTACTTGTGTGAAAAGCCAGCCGGCTCGGTGATAGGGCTTCGGGGCGTATGCCTCACCACTCACAATGCATCATGGACAGTATTAAGCCCTCATTTGTGTTGTTTTTGAGTTGAAATGACACAATCAAAATGTGCTTATCGTTATTTGAAGGGGTTTATTAAAACTCTCACACTAACCACTTGAGAATTACGGCCATTTACTGGAATATATACAGACCATCCAGGAACAGATCCAACAAGTGGCTCAATGACACCCCCCCCAACCCCCTCTCAGCTGCGCCGTGAGAGCTCCTCTCCCCCACCGAGTCTTGGTGATTAAATTATACCGTCAGCCACAAAGAAATAAAATTGAAACTAAATTTATGGGAAGATAATTGGTCCGATGATGGTTTTAAAACTTATCTGAAAAGCTAATCCGCTCGCAAAAACATTAGCTTTGATGATCATCTGTTATCGGATTAGCTGAACTGTGCCCACCACTGGCTCTACTTAATACTGGGACTAGAACTAGTGGACATGAGGACTAGTGGACCCTAGGAGTAGTAAGTTCCCAAATATACAGAGACAGAGAGATGCCACAACACTGCCAAATTAAGACAACACTAGCAGAACACACAAATAAACACTACAACAATACACAGAAGTCCCAATTAAAGAACTGATTTAAAAAAAAACATCAAATGCAGTCAAATTTTTATTGTGGTGTTTCCAAAAGTGTGGGTCAGCCATCTGTGTTCATCTGCATCAAATAACATCCAATATCAATCAATCAACTCAATCAACTTTTTTTTTTATATAGCGCCAAATCACAACAAACAGTTGCCCCAAGGCGCTTTACACTGTAAGGCAAGGCCATACAATAATTATGAAAAACCCCAACGGTCAAAACGACCCCCTGTGAGCAAGCACTTGGCTACAGTGGGAAGGAAAAACTCCCTTTTAACAGGAAGAAACCTCCAGCAGAACCAGGCTCAGGGAGGGGCAGTCTTCTGCTGAGACTGGTTGGGGCTGAGGGAAAGAACCAGGAAAAAGACATGCTGTGGAAGGGGGCAGAGATCGATCACTAATGATTAAATGCGGAGTGATGCATACAGAGCAAAAAGAGAAAGAAAACAGTGCATCATGGGAACCCCCCCACAGTCTACGTCTAAAGCAGCATAACCAAGGGATAGTCCAGGGTCACCTGATCCAGCCCTAACTATAAGCCTTAGCGAAAAGGAACGTTTTAAGCCTAATCTTAAAAGTAGAGAGGGTATCTGTCTCCCTGATCTGAATTGGGAGCTGGTTCCACAGGAGAGGAGCCTGAAAGCTGAAGGCTCTGCCTCCCATTCTACTCTTACAAACCCTAGGAACTACAAGTAAGCCTGCAGTCTGAGAGCGAAGCGCTCTAATGGGGTAATATGGTACTACGAGGTCCCTAAGATAAGATGGGACCTGATTATTCAAAACCTTATAAGTAAGAAGAAGAATTTTAAATTCTATTCTAGAATTAACAGGAAGCCAATGAAGAGAGGCCAACACGGGTGAGATATGCTCTCTCCTGCCAGTCCCCGTCAGTACTCTAGCTGCAGCATTTTGAACTAACTGAAGGCTTTTTAGGGAACTTTTAGGACAACCTGATAATAATGAATTACAATAGTCCAGCCTAGAGGAAATAAATGCATGAATTAGTTTTTCAGCATCACTCTGAGACAAGACCTTTCTGATTTTAAAGATATTGCGTAAATGCAAAAAGGCAGTCCTACATATTTGTTTAATATGCGCTTTGAATGACATATCCTGATCAAAAATGACTCCAAGATTTCTCACAGTATTACTAGAGGTCAGGGAAATGCCATCCAGAGTAAAGATCTGGTTAGAGACCATGCTTCTAAGATTTGTGGGGCCAAGTACAATAACTTCAGTTTTATCTGAGTTTAAAAGCAGGAAATTAGAGGTCATCCATGTCTTTATGTCTGTAAGACAATCCTGCAGTTTAGCTAATTGGTGTGTGTCCTCTGGTTTCATGGATAGATAAAGCTGGGTATCATCTGCGTAACAATGAAAATTTAAGCAATACCGTCTAATAATACTGCCTAAGGGAAGCATGTATAAAGTGAATAAAATTGGTCCTAGCACAGAACCTTGTGGAACTCCATAATTAACTTTAGTCCATGAAGAAGATTCCCCATTTACATGAACAAACTGTAATCTATTAGACAAATATGATTCAAACCACCGCAGCGCAGTGCCCTTAATACCTATGACATGCTCTAATCTCTGTAATAGAATTTTATGGTCAACAGTATCAAAAGCAGCACTGAGGTCCAACAGAACAAGCACAGAGATAAGTCCACTGTCCGAAGCCATAAGAAGATCATTTGTAACCTTCACTAATGCTGTTTCTGTACTATGATGAATTCTAAAACCTGACTGAACCTCTTCAAATAGACCATTCCTCTGCAGGTGATCAGTTAGCTGCTTTACAACTACCCTCTCAAGAATCTTTGAGAGAAAAGGAAGGTTGGAGATTGGCCTATAATTAGCTAAGATAGCTGGGTCAAGTGATGGCTTTTTAAGTAATGGTTTAATTACTGCCACCTTAAAAGCCTGTGGTACATAGCCAACTAACAAAGATAAGTTGATCATATTTAAGATTGAAGCATTAAATAATGGTAGAAGACAATATGTTGTCTGTCGCACATTTATTTGTTCATCTTGGATATTTTGGGAAACGAAAAGATCTTATGTTAAGTGTTAAGGGACAGCATATGCTGTGGTGGGCACAGGTGCTACATGGTGTTCCCACCAAGAAAAAAGGTGCGACTTATACACTAGTGTTACTTATATATGTTTTTCCTTTCACAAGGCTTTTTTTTTTTTTTTTTGATTTTTACATGAGCAATTTATATTCTAGTGCTACTTATACTCTGGAAGCCTCGGAAAACTTCAATTACCACGTCTACATGAGCTATTTCAGGCATGCAGGTTGGTGAAAGTAAATAACGTTCAACATACAGTCAGAATCGTGAGACTTTGATATAAACAGATTTTCTAACAATGTTTAATGTGTTTTATGTGGCGAATGTTAACCTGCTGAAAATCACACATCAGCCTGAGCTACACGTGCCTGTTTGTAAAGCACACAGAATCCCACCCAACACTGATGCTGTATGTAGCTTTAAGTGAACCAGACTGCTGTGCAAACACACCGAGCCGCTCGATCCTCTGCAGCCATCAATTCACAGCGGTGTAGCTGACTGCAGCCTGCCTCAATCGCTCTTCCCCCAGACCAGAATTAATTTCTCCCCAGAGCTGATAGGCTACGCTCTACTGCAGCCAATCTATATAATTAGGCCGGCGGCAATGTAAACCTCTGGCTCAGACTTCAAGCCCATTTCAATATTGGGTACAGACATGACAATAGTTTCATCGAATGTGAGTTTTTGCTGCATTAATTTGATAAATGGTTCTTTCCTGCAGCCCCATGTTGCTTATCACGACAAACAAACAAGCTAATGGTTCGAGTTTGGGCCTAAAAGAAATTACGTGTCCAGTCTGTTGTTGCATTTCATGAATCCATTACTAATAAATCACTTGCAAGCATTTTAATGGATATTTAATACAGTTTTGTTCACGATATAAGACAGTTTTTTTGTTTGTTTTTGTGCAAATACATCTGGGGAAATAGGGTTAGAGCTTATATTCAGGGTCTAGACTTTTATATGTCAATACATCCACAACAGTAGGTGGCGCCAAATACATGGGAAATTAATGTGCCCCAAAAGACTGTCGTGACCTGCCCTTCTTCTACCTTTCTGTGGAAGCAGTTGGCCACAGTCTAAATGTTTCTGGGGAGTGTTTGTTTCTTTTGAATTGCGACACACATTTAGCTTGTTAGATATATGCACCGTGCTGTTTTTTGTGTGTCTTTTTTTAACGTTAGGATGAAGTGCTCATGCCAGTGATTTTCCTGCCAAGAAAAAAAATACTATATGACCACTAGCATCATAATAATTAACCAGTATGAATTTTGTTTTAAAGTAAAGGATACGGCTTGAATCGGTTGAGTTAAGAGTTTCGCTGCTATTTCTGTGTCGCACATCCGCGTATGTCCGTGAGGTTATTCACGTCATTAGCAATGCCGGTTGTTGTGATAACAATCAAGCCAAGGTGGATTGTTTAAGTAGCACACAGTTTGATTTAAAGTGATTTTCTTACATTTTAGCCACTGGTTTTGTTTTTAAAATGCCTGGACAATGCAAGGCAGTGGGTTGTACCAACCACACTCGCCTGAAAGAGAATAAACCATCGTTTCATTGCATTTCAACCAACCAAGAATGTAAAAATGCGTGGGTGAATGCACTTAAAAAAACTCAACTGATATGTAAAAATACCAGAATATGTGGTCAACATTTCATTAATGGTATGTCTAAAATTCGCTTTTATAGAAAGTTAAGATATTAATAAGTTGAACTATTTTGTGTCATTTGTTGTGCGATATAATTGTGCCGATGCTTTTTCCCAAGGATAAATAAAATGTTTGTTAGTGTTAAGAAGCTTAGTCTTAGATTTAGTATTACACGTAGACACGAATAACAGTAACAGCATAAACAGTTTTAAAATTGCCTGCACATTTGTTACATTCATTATAGTCAAGATTGTCATAAATACCTGGTGTGTGTCTATGAGGTAGGAAAAAATATCGGGATATTGAACATCTGGCCATTGTGTAGGATCATTTTTCCTTCATCCAGCTTTGAGACTGTACGGACAAGACGCCAGTTCTGCTACTCCTGATTTAGTTTTGGAGGTGGTGATGGTTGAGTGGTTAAGCTGTTGGGCCTGAGACCAGAGGATCCTTGGTTTAAATCCCAGCCTGAGTGTAAAATCACTAATGGCCCTTGGGCAAGGTCCTTAATCCCCTAGTTGCTCCCGGTGTGAAGTGAGCACTTTGTGGGGTGAATGTGAGGCATTATTGTAAAGCGCTTTGAGCGTCTGATGCAGATGGAACAGCGCTATATAAATGCACTCCATTTACCATTTAGTTTTATTTCGCTCCTGGGTGATAGTATTTAAGCCCTCTGAATACTCTCCTTAAATAGGCAATTCAACAGCAAATAACACACAAATACACAATGCATCTCTATGGTATAACAAGACGGCAGGTGTGTGTTTTCACGCTAGTGAGTCACGTGACACAGAAACAACCGGAAGAATACTATTTATGCTCTGCTAATATTGTGCTGCCCCCAGTGTTGCACAATGAAGCACTGCCGCATATGTAGCAAAAACCAGAAGGACACTCGTTTTTCAAGAAGTATACGAGGGCTGTCAATAAAGTAAGGGTCCTTTTTATTTTTTTCAAAAACTATATGGATTTCATTCATATGTTTTTACGTCAGACATGCTTGAACCCTCGTGCGCATGCGTGAGTTTTTCCACGCCTGTCGGTGACGTCATTCGCCTGTGAGCACTCCTTGTGGGAGGAGTCGTCCAGCCCCTCGTCGGAATTCCTTTGTCTGAGAAGTTGCTGAGAGACTGGCGCTTTGTTTGATCAAAATTTTTTCTAAGCCTGTGAGACACATCGAAGTGGACACGGTTCGAAAAATTAAGCTGGTTTTCAGTGAAAATTTTAACGGCTGATGAGAGATTTTGAGGTGATTCTGTCGCTTTAAGGACTTGCCACGGTGTGAGACGTCGCTCAGTGTTCTCAGCCACCGTCGTCAGCCTGTTCAAGCTGAAAACCTCCACATTTCAGGCTCTATTGATCCAGGACGTCGTGAGAGAACAGAGAAGTTTCAGAAGAAGTCGGTTTCAGCATTTTATCCGGATATTCCACTGTTAAAGGAGATTTTTTTAATGAAAGACGTGCGGACGGGTCCGCGCGTCGGGACGCAGCCGCCGCGACGCTCCGCCACAGGAAAAACACCTCTGTTGAAAGCCTTAAGGACAAGTTGGAACATGTCCTGCCTGTTAAACAATTTCTCATATACTCACTCCACTGAAAGCCATCAAAAGCCGCCTGGATTTTACAAATGGTTATCAACACGGAGGTGTTTTTCCTGTGCCGCCGCGCCGCGCCGGCTGCGTCCCGACGCGTGGATCCGTCCCCACGTCTTTCATTAAAAAAATCTCCTTTAACAGTGGAATATCCGGATAAAATGCTGAAACCGACTTCTTCTGAAACTTCTCTGTTCTCTCACGACGTCCTGGATCAATAGAGCCTGAAATGTGGAGGTTTTCAGCTTGAACAGGCTGACGACGGCGGCTGAGAGCGCTGCACGACGTCTCGCACCGTGAAAAGTCCTTAAAGCGACAGAATCACCTCAAAATTTCTCATCAGCCGTTAAAATTTTCACTGAAAACCAGCTTAATTTTTCGAACCGTGTCCACTTCGATGTGTCTCACAGGTTTAGAAAAATTTTTGATCAAACAACGTGCCAGTCTCTCAGCAACTTCTCAGACAAAGGAATTCCGACGAGGGGCTGGACGACTCCTCCCACAAGGAGTGCTCACAGGCGAATGACGTCACCGACAGGCGTGGAAAAACTCACGCATGCGCACGAGGGTTCAAGCATGTCTGACGTAAAAACATATGAATGAAATCCATATAGTTTTTGAAAAAAATAAAAAGGACCCTTACTTTATTGACAGCCCTCGTATATTGGAAGGTAAATAGTACCATTTTTGTCTTTTTCTAATTTATCATGGAAAATGAATGTCTGCATTTGGACTGCATCATATCACAGTGAACCGAATCACACTGAATCAAATCATTCCATAAGAAAATGTATCATGCCTGGATTGTGTCATTACCCATGAAATTCAACTAATTAGAAGTTATGCTACAAACTTTAAGTTCATAGTGATAAATACAGAAGGGTCATCAAATAACTTTCAAGCAGCCATGAAATGGTTTGAGAGAATGTTATGTTAGATCAGTCTAAAAAGCTTACAGAGGTCCTCACAGTGTTTGTTTCCTACAGAAGGACAAGTCAGGTATCAGTACGAATCAAAAAAGAAAGGCGCTGCACAAAAAGTGTGCTTATATGAGTATTATTGCAAAACAAAAGCATATTCATTTGTTTTAAAAAGGATTTGGTCTTCAGAAAGTCTTTTCAGTAGTATATCCAGAAAAAGGGACAGCTTATAATCAGTGTTTACCATCTTCAACTTTTGCAATTGCGGATCTTAAAGAAAATAAAACAAAAATGTTGTAGATCATGACCCCACCTCCTTTTCCTCAACATTATTACGTAAGTATTTCCTTCCAGGAGCCAATTATGTTGGGTTGAAGGCTGATCTCACTCCATATGGCAACAGCTCTGTTAATCGCCACCGTCCAGAGAACTGCTGCACGACAGCCTGCATGTCAAAATCACCATCAAAAAACGGTGAGGCATGAGGAAAAACGAGGGTGCGAGATAAATTATATGCGAGGGCGCGTCCATGTGCGCGTGTGGTTTGTTTTCGGGAGGCAGGAGGCAAGGAGAAAGGAAAAATTAGCCAGAGAAAACAAAGTCAATGAGGCATGAAGGAGGCATCCCTCTCCTGTGTTTGGTTGAGGGAGCTGCGTTTCCTCATTCACTGTAAGCGCCGCTTCAGGGTGGGGAAGAAAACAACATCCTTCAGGGGTCGACGGAAGCGCAATAAGGCCGTAACACTTCTGCGTTTACTCGGCTGTTGACAGGCAGCAGAAAACATCAGGTAGGCCTCCTCTTAAAGAGAGAGGGAAGTGGTGAACGCAGCTGCACTTCCACGACTCAACAGAGATCTCCTAGGGTTCGGAAAAGACTGATGGGAAGAGCCATACGCGGGGGGGGGGTGTTGTACACAGTGCTACAATATCAAGCTTAGAAGCTATTACAATCACAAAGACTTGCTTTGTGCACTGACTGATTACCACTGGGGCAGAGGGAAATAGCCTGGATCACAACGAATCCCCTTGTTACGCATATTTACTTGTACAAATGTATGATAATAGCGACGTGATACTCAAAGCGCAACGGAGACATACGTTTACGGGAAAAGTGATGCCACTCCATCACGTTCAAAGACACCAACGCTCGATCAAACGTGAACCCAAAACCAGAACATTTACTCAGAGAGAACATACTTACCAATGAGCTGCATCCTCTGAGGACGTACAAAGGCTTAAAGCAACAGTGTGTCGGGTGTAGTGTCACCTAGTGGTGAGGTTATAGACTGCATTATGCCTCAGATGAAGCACAGTGTGTAGTTAACAGATAGTTTTAAATGCTGTGTTAAACACAAAACTTACCAAATCTACTTAAGGACTTATAAGAATGTAGCAAATGGTGACGATGCAAGTCCTGGTCATAATTATTGGTACCACTGAATTTTAAACAACTTAAAGTACTTAAAATATGTAAAAAAAAATAAATAAAGGCAAATTAACAAATTTTGTATCACCACAATATTTTATGAAATGACCAAATAACAACAAAACAAGATTTCATACACTGAAATGTAAAACTAATACAAAGGTAAAATGTAACAGACACAATTATTGATGTATCAACAGTAAATGCTCACCTTTACAGCTGGGTTTCTTTACATACATCAGGGGATATATACATGAACATTTTTAAGTCGGGGGAATATTTTTTTAGAGTTAATTTCCACCATTCGCTAAGAAACAAAGCGCATGGTTCAAAAACTCAAACTGCACAGTGGCTAGAGGCTAGTGAGGGAAGGTACCAAGACAGCTATGGCAGTTTAGCTGTTATTACCTGCACAGCTTTATTGTGAAACGGAGGATTCTGTTCAAAATAAAATAATTTATAACTACAGTTTACCAAAAGACACAAAGGAGACTCAAAGCTAGGTTTGACCTACTAAGTTTTATAAACCACTAACTCTGTTCCATGAAGGTGACAAAAAAAAAAAAAAGAAAAAAATATACACTGTGGACGGTATCTATAATCGCAGCCACAGAAATGTTTAACTCCTACAGAATAATAATGGTGTTTTGGTGGCTTCCCTCATGAGTGTTTCTTTGGTGGCTTCCCTCACTAGCCTCTTAGTCTCTTAGAACTGCCCACTTTATGCAGATTCATTCGAATGTATCTTGGCTAATTTAATCTCATTTTAATGCTGTCTACTGGTCTGCAACTGGTCTGCACACTGTATTTGCACCTATATTTTAATTTTAAGTCTTTTATGGATGTAGAATTTTGGTTTATTGATATTCTAAAGTTATGTTGACCAGTATTTATGTTTTATTTTTAATTTCAAGTGCTATGTAAATAATAATAATAATAATAATTTTATTATTATTAAATTTATTCCTTTTTAATTATATGTGAAGTTATTTAATTCTATCTTTAAAATTCAGGAGTGCCTGTAAAGTGCCAGTAAAGCCTACGAAATTTTGTAATATCAGTAACTGATGACAGATCAGCAATGGTCATTCACATTGCTAATAACAGCAGTTTATGTTTGGTTAGAAAATGTACAAATACTGTGCTACTAGCCATTTACAATTTGCTGTTTTGAAAAAAGCTCCCCACAAACTTCACTCCATACGTGTATCCAACACAGCAAAGTATGGACATAGGTGATCTCAAACTGGGAACCTTCCCTTTTAGAAGCAAGGTTCTAAAAGCTTACTTCTAAAACAGCAGGGTGGTTGCACTTGACCACCACTCTGCTCTTGGAGATGGGAAGAAATAGGGGAAAAAAGCATAGCACTCTAAAGGCTATCACATGTGCATGAACATAATTTGTTTGATAATTCATGAGATAAATATTTAAATACATCTGGCAGCACATGAAGCCAAATCAATGGAAAAGTCGAGGTTTGAGCTCACATGCAGCTTTTTCGTGTGACCCAACAAAAATTATTCCCTTGCTGAATAAATGTATTTCCATGTTTGCTATCATCCGCAAAAACACCCAGTGCTACCGTCTCTCCTGCAGGGTGTGACATTTATAATTCTCTGTGCTTGGTAACATTGCTGACACTTATGTGTGCACAAACTAATCACACTTGGGGGTGAAAATTGTTGTGTGGGCCGCTGAAGAGGAGGTACTGCTGGCCACCACCAGAGGGCGCCCTGCCTGAAGTGCGGGCTTCAGGCACGAGAGGGCGCATCCGCCCCAGGAGCAACCGGGAGTGGCAGCTGTCACTCATCATCAACGCCAGCTGTCACTCATCAACCACCACCACCATATAAGCCGGGCAGCTTCTCCACCTCACTGCCGAGATATCGACTACCCTCTAGGTAATACTCTCAGCCATATTTGGTGCCCAACGCACATGATTCTCTTCTGAACTGTTTGCAGGTGTCCTGATTCTCGCTACTTGAAGCTGGAGGCTGGGTTCGCGGATGGTGGAGGAGGGACGCCTTTCACTCCTCACTCCGATCTCCGTTAAGTAGTGACTCAGACTCTGGATAACTGTGTTCTTGATTCAGAGGTGGAGGTGTTTTTCCCACCAGAAAAAAGGAGAGACTCGTATTGCTGACTGTTTACTGGGTGTGTTTTCTCGCACTCACCCTTAACTGTTTTTCTGCCTCCTGCCAGCAGTACCAGATCTCACAGCTGGAGACGGTGGCTACCTGGGGACTCAGGACTTGGCGACTCCGGCGTACTTCAGATCCATTGGCAGTGGAAATCGTGTGGGACCTGACTCTTCTCTGGACAGACGTCTTCTATCCTCGAGCCTGCCCACATGTCACCTCTGTATATTGACTGATATCAAATTCTGTGATTGTCTGTATTTCATTGGGCACATTCACAACATTAAATTGTTACCTTTTGGCTCATCTATTGACCGTTCATTTACGCCCCCTGTTGTGGGTCCGTGTCACTACACTTTCCCAACAGGATATCTCAGCCTGCGTTATGGATTCCGAGGGGTGTCAACCATCTGTTGAACAACCAATGGAAGAGCAGCGTGCACAGGCGCCAGCGGGAGGCGTGGTAGGTGAGTTGCAGCAAATCCTCACCGCCTTCACTGCTCGGTTGCATTTAATGACCGAGCAGAACATCATTCTCAATCGCAGGATGGAGGCTCTCACCGCACAGGTGGAAGCGCGTGCACAGGGCGCTGCTACAGCTCCTCCTCCTGCTGTCCTGGTGCCAAATATAGACGTTCCAATGGTCATTCAACGACCCCCCCCCCCCCCCACCCCCCACCATCCCCTGAAGCATACATAAGTCCCCCGGAACCGTACGGAGGCTGTGTGGAAATGTGCACAGACTTCTTGATGCAGTGTTCGCTCGTCTTTGCACAGCGTCCCGTGATGTACGTGTCAGACTCCAGTAGGGTGGCTTATGTAATTAATTTGCTTCGAGGTGAGGCACGCGCCTGGGCTACGGCACTTTGAGAGCAGAATTCACGGCTCCTAGCAACATATACTGGGTTTGTGAGGGAGTTCAGAACAGTCTTTGATCACCCAAATAGAGGCAAGACCGCTTCAACAGTGCTGCTGTCTATGAGACAGGGGCGTCGGAGCGCAGCTGAGTATGCAGTCGACTTCCGCATTGCGGCTGCGAGGTCCGGCTGGAATACGACTGCGCTCCACGCGCCTTCGTAAACGGACTGTCGTCGGTCCTGAAGGAGCACCTGGTGGCTAAGGATGAGCCGCGGGATTTGGAGGGGCTTATTGATCTAGTTATACGATTAGACAATCGTATAAGAACGCCGTCGGGAGCGAGACGAAGGACGTGGCCGGGCACGCGCCGTCCCTCTCCCTTCCGGGTCCGAAAAGGTTCCGCCCTCCCCACGATCCACAGCCTCAATGCTCCGTGTGGCAACAGCTCCCCCTGCTGATGATGCTATGGACACAAGCAGGGCAAAAGAGACTGGCCCGCGGGGAGTACTTTATCTGCGGCTCAAGCGAGCATCAGCAGAGAGACTGCCCCAAGCGGTTAAACACCAATGCCCGTCCTCAGAAACTGGGCTAAGGGTGGGCCAAGAAATTCACGTGGGACACACACGTATTTCTGCACGTCTCCCAGTTATGATCTTGAGTGGGGATCTAACCCTTCAAGCCCCAGCACTGGTGGACACGGGGTCAGAAGGGAATCTGCTGGACAGCAGATGGGCAAGGGAAGTAGGGCTCCCTCTAGTGGCGCTCCCTTCACCATTGAAGGTGCGGGCGCTAGATGGCACCCTTCTCCCTTTAATCACACACAAGACACTACCTGCAGCTCTGGTAGTGTCTGGGAATCATCGGGAGGAGATTGAGTTTTATGTGACTCCTTCTACCTCCCGCGTAATCTTGGGCTTCCCGTGGATGATAAAACACAATCCCCGGATTGACTGGCCAGCTGGGGTTGTGGCTCAGTGGAGCGAAACCTGCCACCGGGAGTGTTTGGGATCCTCGGTTCCCCCCGGTTTGACTGCTAACGAGGAGGTTAAAGTTCCCCCCAATCTGACAACGGTGCCGGAGGAGTACCATGATCTTGCTGTTTGTCTTCAGCAAAGATCTGGCACTCACTCTCCCCCCGCACCGTCCGTATGATTGCACCATTGATTTGATCCTGGGCGTTGAGTACCCATCCAGCAGGCTGTACAACCTCTCACGTCCAAAGCGCGAATCAATGGAAACCTACATCCGGGACTCGTTAGCTGCCGGGGTGATCCGAAACTCCACCTCCCTGACGGGTGCTGGTTTCTTTTTTGTGGGCAAGAAAGACGGCGGACTCCGTCCATGCATTGACTACAGAGGGCTGAACGAGATCACGGTTCGCAATCGATACCCGTTGCCCCTGTTGGATTCAGTGTTCATGCCCCTGCATGGAGCCAAGATTTTCACCAAACTGGATCTTAGGAATGCTTATCACCTGGTTCGGATCTGGAAGGGAGATGAATGGAAGACGGCATTTAACACCCCGTTAGGTCACTTTGAGTACCTGGTCATGCCGTTCGGCCTCACTAACGCCCCCGCGACGTTCCAAGCCTTGGTAAATGACGTCTTGCGGGACTTCCTTCACCGATTCGTCTTCGTATACCTGGACGATATCCTCATCTTTTCCCCGGATCCTGAGACTCATGTTAAGCATGTATGCCAGGTCCTGCAGTGGTTGTTGGAGAACCGGCTGTTTGTGAAGGGCGAGAAGTGCGAGTTCCACCGCACTTCTTTGTCCTTCCTGGGGTTCATAATCTCCTCCAACTCCGTCACCCCTGATCCGGCCAAGGTTGCGGCGGTGAGAGATTGGCCCCAACCAACAAGCCGTAGGAAGCTGCAACAGTTCCTCGGCTTTGCAAATTTCTACAGGAGGTTTATTAAGGGCTACAGTCAGGTTGTTGGCCCCCTGACAGCCCTGACCTCCTCTAAGGTCCCCTTCACCTGGTCGGATCGGTGCGAAGCCGCATTTAGGGAGTTGAAGCACCGGTTCTCGACTGCGCCAGTTCTGGTGCAGCCCGATCCAAACCGCCAGTTTATTGTTGAAGTGGACACCTCTGACTCAGCGATAGGAGCCGTGCTGTCCCAGAGCAGGGAGTCCGATAAGGTTCTCCACCCCTGTGCCTATTTCTCCTGCAGGTTGACCCCGGCTGAGCGAAACTATGACGTGGGCAATCGTGAGCTCCTTGCGGTGAAAGAGGCTCTTGAGGAGTGGAGACATCTGCTGGAGGGAGCTGCGGTGCCATTTACAGTTTTCACGGAACATCGGAACGTCCCACCAGAGGCCAGGGCTGCCGTTCTGGACTTCTGTCACAGTTCCAAGCTCTCCTGTCACCGAGGGGTGCGAAGAACCGTGGCAGTGGTCCGGCAGCGCTTCTGGTGGGCGTCTATGGAAGCTGACGTCCGGGAGTACGTCCAGGCCTGTACCACCTGCGCCAGGGGCAAGGCAGACCACAGGAAGACACAAGGACTCCTCCAGCCGTTACCTGTGCCACATCGCCCCTGGTCCCACATTGGCCTGGACTTCGTCACAGGTCTCCTACCATCCCAAGGGAAATACTACCATCCTCACGATAGTGGACTGGTTCTCCAAGGCGGCCCACTTCGTGGCCCTTCCGAAGCTCCCAGCAGCCCAGGAGACAGCAGACCTCCTGGTCCACCATGTCGTGCGTCTGCATGGGATACCTACTGACGTTGTCTCGGATCGTGGTCCTCAGTTCTCCTCTCAAGTCTGGAGGAGTTTCTGCAGGGAACTGGGGGCCACCATGAGCCTCTCGTCCAGGTTTCATCCACAGACCAACGGACAGGCAGAGCGGGCGAATCAAGAACTGGAACAGGCCCTCCACTGTGTGACCTCCGCACACCCGGCGGCTTGGAGTGACCATCTGGCCTGGATTGAGTATGCCCATAACAGTGAAGTGTCTTCAGCCACCGGCCTCTCCCCGTTTGAAGTATGTTTGGGGTACCAGCCCCCATTGTTTCCTGTGGTGGAGGGAGAGGTCGGTGTGCCCTCGGTCCAGGCCCATCTTCGCAGATGTCGTCGGGTGTGGCGCACCGCCCGTTCTGCCCTGCTAAAGGCCCGGACGAGGGCCCAGGCCCATGCAGACCGCCGGCGATCCCCGGCCCCTGCATATCAGCCTGGGCAGGAGGTGTGGCTTTCCACTAAGGACATTCCCTTACAGGTGGACTCCCCCAAATTGAAAGACCGTTACATCGGACCATTCAAGATCCTCAAGGTCCTCAGTCCTGCAGCAGTGAAGCTTCAACTCCCAGCTTCACTGCGGATCCACCCGGTCTTCCACGTGTCACGCCTCAAGCCACACCACACTTCACCCCTCTGCACCCCCGGACTGGCGCCGCCTCTTGCCCGGAACATTGACGGGGAGCCTGCATGGACGGTACGCAGGCTCCTGGACGACCGTCGGAAAGGCCGGGGGTTCCAGTATCTGGTGG